>NW_008651010.1:71003-104799 GCF_000695815.1 Acanthisitta chloris | reverse complement strand
AGGGAAAAGACTGATGTGTTTCATGGTATCTTTCGCTTCGATATTGTCACTGATTTAAGGTTAAATGCATTTGTGTGCCATCTGGAGACAGAAATCTCTCTACATATCTATCAGAAGGCAGAAATTCCTGTGGGAAATAGGTAGGGTTAGAGCAAAATGAACAAGTCAGAGACTATGGTCTTTCAAGTCTCTGGACACTAAATCATTCCTGGGATGCACATCAGAGGACAGAATTTGACCCCTAGCAACATATCTGAATAAATATAGAGGATGCAAGAGTGTTCAGTTACTTTCTTCTCCAGTTAAGCCTGGGTTTGTTTGAATTAAAAACAGGGAGAATAAAAATCTATTCCTAAGTATTTAGAGGTTTTGTAAGGACTTCTTACGTTAAAAAAAATAACATTCTTTGCCTTTTTGGGAAAGACTTTGAGTTTGACCTATTACACCGGTCTTAGTTAACACCAAATATCCTGCTGTGTCTCAGGAATTATGTCAGTATTTGAGATTTTCTATGTCTTTCTTCTGTGACTTACTTCTGCTGTAATACAGGAACACTAAGTGTTTCCATGGTATTTAGAAAAGACAGAAATCCTATTTTGTTTGTACAGTAAAAAACCAGCAAAAACTTGCAAACAGAAAAATGTCTTCCAGTTAAAAATTAATTTGTTCACTAAAAACTGTTACTTTTAAAATATTTACAGTACTTACTTCCCTAAAATACTTTCCCTTATGATTCAATCCTATGTCTGCTCCTGCACTGTGCTTTAGATCTTTTTTACAAGTTGGTATAAACATTTTTTTGCTTCTTGCTATACTCCTATGCATCTCTAACAGGAGCCCTAGCATACTGCTAGTGTAAACTGATGCTGGGCTTTATCCATCTGATTTAAGGCTATCTGAAGCACTGAAATTAATTTTGCTGCTTTTAAAAGCACTGAAATTAGGGTCACAATTTCTAGTTTTCTCTTTGTGAAGAAATAGTCATTTCCAAAGGATGATTCATTCATCTATGAGTCTGTGTCTTTTCATAGAGTTTATAGGAACCTACTGTGTTCTCAGTAATTACCTGAAGTTAAGCTGGCTAAACTAAGCCTTCATCCTTATGCAAAGTGACCACGGATGGGCAGATTTGGAGATTTAGTTTGAAAAGGGAAATAGGAACGCAAGTTTCTCTGCAGTGCCTAGCCAGCGTGCAACAATCCTGAGGCCACAGCTATGCATGAGGCCATGGCTATGCATGGATAAGCACTGAATACTTGCTCATTCAGTGCTTGACACTACTGCTCAGACTGCCAAGAAATGTCACAATTCTTCTGGATGTTTTGTAAGAAGGACAGGCTTAGCCACAAGGAAGTTAACTAAGACAACTCCACTTTAAGATTAGAGAAAAAGGAAGCATCAAGTAACTAACCTTAGTCCAATGAATACTGGACTATGGCTAAGCCAATTAAAAGGCCAACTTCTGCACCAGAACTGTTTGATTTGGAAGTATGCATTCAATTAATTTAGTATTACTCTGTGTTTTGTAAAATGCCTGTAAAAAATGTTGTTCAGATCAGTTGGTGAAGAATGAATTTGGGACGATATGATCAGACAGTAGCTTGGGAGTCAGCACTAAGGTTTTAAGTCCAGGGAAAAGGAAAGGAAAGGAAAGGAAAGGAAAGGAAAGGAAAGGAAAGGAAAGGAAAGGAAAGGAAAGGAAAGGAAAGGAAAGGAAAGGAAAGGAAAGGAAAGGAAAGGAAAGGAAAGGAAAGGAAAGGAAAGGAAAGGAAAGGAAAGGGAAAAGGAAAAGGAAAAGGGAAAGGGAAAGGGAAAGGGAAAGGGAAAGGGAAAGGGAAAGGGAAAGGGAAAGGGAAAGGGAAAGGGAAAGGGAAAGGGAAAGGGAAAGGGAAAGGGAAAGGGAAAGGGAAAGGGAAAGGGAAAGGGAAAGGGAAAGGGAAAGGGAAAGGGAAAGGGAAAGGGAAAGGGAAAGGGAAAGGGAAAGGGAAAGGGAAAGGGAAAGGGAAAGGGAAAGGGAAAGGGAAAGGGAAAGGGAAAGGGAAAGGGAAAGGGAAAGGGAAAGGGAAAGGGAAAGGGAAAGGGAAAGGGAAAGGGAAAGGGAAAGGGAAAGGGAAAGGGAAAGGGAAAGGGAAAGGGAAAGGGAAAGGGAAAGGGAAAGGGAAAGGGAAAGGGAAAGGGAAAGGGAAAGGGAAAGGGAAAGGGAAAGGGAAAGGGAAAGGGAAAGGGAAAGGGAAAGGGAAAGGGAAAGGGAAAGGGAAAGGGAAAGGGAAAGGGAAAGGGAAAGGGAAAGGGAAAGGGAAAGGGAAAGGGAAAGGGAAAGGGAAAGGGAAAGGGAAAGGGAAAGGGAAAGGGAAAGGGAAAGGGAAAGGGAAAGGGAAAGGGAAAGGGAAAGGGAAAGGGAAAGGGAAAGGGAAAGGGAAAGGGAAAGGGAAAGGGAAAGGGAAAGGGAAAGGGAAAGGGAAAGGGAAAGGGAAAGGGAAAGGGAAAGGGAAAGGGAAAGGGAAAGGGAAAGGGAAAGGGAAAGGGAAAGGGAAAGGGAAAGGGAAAGGGAAAGGGAAAGGGAAAGGGAAAGGGAAAGGAAAAGGAAAAGTCATTACTCCATCTGTTTTATTCATAACAAAACATGTGGAAGTTTCTTGTATTGACTTAGTCTTTAGGAAGAGTAGGCAAGACTTGTCTGTTTTATAAGAAAAAACTGTTAACTTTTGTTTAAAAGGTTCAACAAGGAATTATTCAGTTCAATTATCAACAAAAGTCTGGGTTTAGTCAATACTCTCATTTCAGAATGGAATGGAAACATGAAAGAGAGAGCCTGGAGCACAATCAACATGAATACAGTGTCAATAAATTTGTTCTTTTGATCAGATTCAAAAATATAGATATCAAGGTGTTTATTCCCATCTTATTAATGAGGCAGGGCTGGAACACTGCCCTTCTTCCAGTTCCGTGAAATTTAGATATTAGGAAAATGAGCCTGGGATAATGGCTTTGTTAAGCTCATAATCAGTCTTATATGTCTTTGTATATAGTTAGATTTTATTTTAAAATCACTTAATTTTACTGAATTAGAAAAATCACCCAGGAAAGCCTCCATGTAGTCTCCCCCTAACTGTCTTAAGGATCCATTCTGCTTTTGCTGTTGAACAGAACCCTTCCCAAAATGATCCCTTTTCAGCACAACATCCTGATATATATATATTAGCATTTCTAGCAATAATACAATGTGTATCTAAACTGCAGAATGGCTGTTCTTATTTGTGATCGCAACACGTCTAGTGAGCTCAAACTTAATGCAAAATTGGGTGTGTGCTGCAAAATTCCCCAATTTGTACTGATACATATCAGATGACAGAAGGAGGCATGTTAAAACTTTGACTTGGACCACTACAATTTACTTAATAGATTACATCCTGTTTAATTATTACCAGGACAGTAATTTCACAGAACTAAGAATTTTAGGAGATCTTCTAGTGGTCCATTTTAATAAATAGTTGTACTATTTATTTCATTTTTACTTAACATATTTTACATTAAACATTTTTTTGTCCATGTTTACCCATGTTGGTGCTTAATTCATATTAGGTAGCATAGAAAACATGGAAAATTCACCTTATTGTGTATGAAATCACTCATATTCTTTTTTGGGGTATACATAGCAGGAAAATATGTAGAAGTAATAACTTGGATTATTAACAAAAATGTGCAAACCAAAACTAAGTTCCACAGAAATCAATTCATTTTATTCTTCCTCATCTAAACGTGGCATAAGGCTGTTCCTCCTTATAAAGGTTGGACAGCTCACCTCAGTCTTTCAAATCTGTGGTATTTAGCATATGACTTTTATTATGAACATCACTCTTAAATCAAATTGCATGGATTTTAGTCATTGCCATTCTATATTAGTGTTTGTTTACAGAATGCTTTTAATCTGCATGTAGTAAGATGACAGGAAGATACAGTGAATTTTACTTTTCTGTTTGATTTTGCTTATCTCTTCATTCTGCTCAGAATGAATAATTATTACCAGTGGAAGTGGGGGGAAATCCTTCTTTTTATTCTCTTCTGGTTTCTAGGTTTGATGGCTTTTCTAGGTAATCTGAGAAAGGTGAGTGCCTTCACTGCATTATGAATATGCAGCTATAACTTTTAACAATTTTAATACACATAAAAAGTATACAGATATACATATGCATTCCAGCACCACACTGAAATGTGGAAACATGCTGTTGGAAATACTGATAGTTATAAGGCTTGCTCTATAAAGAGTGAATGGTTCACTTAAAGAATCCTTCCTCCCCAAGCATCTAAATATTCTTTGTAAGTTTGGTGCATTATCTATGCCCCAGAAGGAAGAAGGAGTAGTTTTTAAAGTGTGATTCACAAGAACTTAAATATACAGGACTTTTTATTTATTTAGTAGTTTATTTTCTACTTGGCATTTTCTGCTGAGTAGCTCAAGTGCATTGGATTTACTTGGGGAAAGAGGAGAGAGGAACAAAAAACAGACTTCTATATATCTTGGGCTTGCGATGAGCATCAAGAGAAGTGTCATTTCAGCCTCACCTTTGCCAGAGTATTCTCTTTCTCATTGGATTCATAGGTGAACGTGTCCTAGATATGGGTTCAAGACTAATCTGTTCACACAAGATACAGAATAACAAGGTTCTGTACATATTTGTCACATTTCACTGATTAAAGAACCATTTTACATTTAAGAAACTTTTCTCCAGATATTTTAGTGTCTGATGAAACAATGCATGTTAACTAAAAGATTGCATCAAGTACAGGGCTATAGATATATTCTGAATGAAGACTTTTTCGATGTCTTTTCTTCTTTCTCTACTGTGTAAGATCAATTAAAAAAAAAATAAAATTTTTAAAAAAAGTGAGTCAGGATCTTATTTCATAAACTGAAAAGGCGGATGGGATACATAGTTTACAATCTTTTTCTCTTGAATATGCATAGGTAAAAATAAATAGATATAAATAGAAATGCAGAAGAACTAGAAAGATGGCAAAACTTAAAATCATGTCCAACTCCCAGGACTGAATTTATGAAGCCAATTATTTTTGTTTAAAATGCATAAACACTCCTGGAGGCTGTGACAAAAATGTTAAACATTCTGGTCAGATCAGCAAATTCTGTCAAGCCATTTATCCAGCCAGTGATGACAGACACCCATTTGAAACCAGAATTTCATCTTCCCCTGCTGGACCATGGCTACCTTCTTCTCTCCCTTTTGAGCCCTTCATTATTCCTTCAGGCCTAGTAACACAGCAGTGGCATTTATAGCAGGCCTCAGACCTTTTTTTTTAAATGTCTTTCCTCTGCAATCCGCAAAAACATTTTAACATTCTTTGTAGAACTGGCTTTAATTGTTTGTGCTGAATGTGGTAGCTAGCTCTAAATCTGAATAATAGAAGCCATGCAAGAGGCCACAAATACAATATAGTCTTTGATCTGCTTTCAAATTTGAAGACACAATTTTATTCTATTGTGGTGAATTAATATGTGCAATGGCCAGGCTTCTGTATATCTTGTGGGACACAGTTTGGCAGCGTCTGGAGTTATATTTGCAATTTAAAGTTCTGGTGGGTTTGGCCTCAGCAGTACCATTGAGGCACCCTACACAATCCTATTGTCATTGCTGACATTCCTGGACAGGATTTGAGCACAAGCTTCCATGATTTCAAAATGTAAGGGAGGGCTGAATCAACAGGAGATATTCCCTGGCAAAGCCTCATTCTTAGTTTAGATGAATAGCCAGCTACAGGGTCCAAAGGAGAGATGTTGATGTAAAGTGAGTGTTTTCAGGATTGGACAATAGAAGGCATTTTCAAAATCCTGTCTTCAGCACTGAAGTAAGGAGATCAAGCATCTCTTCCCTGAGACTTACTTTGGATATAGTTTGTTATTGTTTTATAGCTCATTTATTCTCATTTAAACCAGCTGAAGATCTACATTAAGTATGCGTTTACTTTGGGCCATTGCATGCTTTCACAATAAATGTTCACCTAAGCATAGCCTGTATTTAGCACACTATGGCTCATGGAAAAAGTATAGGCCCTGGCTTAAATTACTCATTATTAAATGATTGTAGTAATAATTGCCTTCTAACTGTGAGTGTAATTGAGTGAAAGTGATGGCTGTACCTCTCTAGCTACTGGATTATTTTGGGTTGAACTTGATCAGTAAAGCAGATCCTAATGCAAGAACAGTACATTCACAGGTTGCTCCCACATGCCTTGAGGGATACCACTCAAGCAGACAGAATATTGAGGTTTGTAACACTGGCAATAGAACAAGTTTTAAATGGGATGGAAATGATGACATGAGAATAGGAGCTTCCAGGAGTGGTATATTGTGATTGGACTGCAGAGACAAAAATAGGTTTGAAGCAGCAGGTGTTGCTGGCTTTCCTTTCTAAGCCTTCAGATAACAAATATACTTTGCAAATTTCTAATTCTGGTCTCAGCTTAACTATCAGGATGGAAATTCTCTTTTTTTGGAACATGTTTTCCTAACTCTACCCACCATCATTGCTGACAATAACTACTTCAGAATGGTACTCTTGCCAATCAATCTATATTGGAAAACTATAGATTAGTCTTCTGTATACTGTATTCTGTATACCAACTGCAGGTTGGTAAAGCCTTTCAGGTGTTCCTACCAGTTAGGAAAAACTGCTTTATAACTGGCTCCTATCATTGATTTTTATAACTACATAGCAATTCACCTTTCCCTCTCTGTTTCTCCATAGTATGTTCAGTTCCCTTATATAGGATCATAAAAACCATAGATTTTTCTTGCTCATTATAAAGTCCAGTTTGTGGTGGGGCTTGTTTTGGTTTTGATTTGTTTGGGTTGTTTGTCTGGGGTTTTTTGGTATGTTTTTTTTTAATGGGGTTTTGTTGTTGGTGGTGGTTTGGTTCATTTCATTGATTTTTTTGCTTGGTTTTGGTTTTTAGATACAGATCTCTAGTACAAGTATTTAAATACTGTGTGATGCCTACAGTATTTATGTCACTAAGTCTCAAAAAATTTAGAATGTTATGCACAGTAAAAAACCCCAACAAAAACAGTGAAGTGATTTAGATTTAAAACCTCTAAAATTTCTAATTTAATGGCAAGATTATTTGTTAGACTAACTGATTTGTTCCAAAACTGTAACATACATATTATTGTAGCCAAGAGGCCTTCAGGACAATTTAAGGTCAAAATCAGGATGCAGCTGCTTTACATGACCAAAAAATTAGAACATTGGAAGATACATATTTCTACGTTGTTTACTTAATTTTTTCTCTTCTCTTCCCTGTGTTTATGCAAATTTTTTATATCTGCAGATATCACAATTTGGCACTCAATGTGTTTACTGAATTTAAATTGAAATGCAACAGGAAGATATTTACTAGTTGCTGCAGAACTAAATACCAGACTATCCAGAAGAGTTTTATGCTAGATGATAATATTGCGATGAAAAGTGAAGAACATGAACTTTTACAGAAACTGCTGCATAGTGACACAGTGATTTAATTTAAATTATTTAGATACACATATATGCATGCACATACTAATTCTGTTACTATGAATGGTAGTTCTTTAGTTTCATTGAGCTTCCTGAGTTTCATACTGAGGAGGTCAGCTGTCAGAACCACAACAGTCTGAACAAAGACACCTTATATTTTCTTGCCTTTTTAAAAGTACAGAGCTTTTGATCATGTCACAGTCTATCAGCATGAACACCTATGGAGGTATCACCAAAAAGCAGTATATTTTGTCTTCAAGTCATACAGCATACCATTATTTTATTTGTCTTTTCATCCTTTCCTCTTTGCTCTTATGTACTTGCTGACAGCTGTACTTAGTGGCATGACACACAACCTTCCCTGGAGCTGAGCCCTTTGAGCATGTGCATTATTGTGTTGCTCAGCTGGGTGGAAGCTGTTGCCCTAGGTTAGCCCATCCACATAGGCAGTCACTTAAAGGAGACCGATTCACTTCTACCCAGAGTGTGTAGCAGAACCTTAAATTTGTGCTGGCAGCATTCTCTGTACAAAGCAGAGAAAATTCTCCAGTGGAAAAAAGTAAGTGTGAAGATCAGGATGTTGTCTTACTAATTATTATCTAAAGTAATTAAGAAAAATCCTTTAGTTTCATGTTCTGTTGCTGTGCAAGTTTAAATAAAATGTTGGGGGGGTGATGGTAGATGTTACAGGTAATCAGTGGAAATACAGACTGTTCAGATATTGTTGGTGGTTTGGAGATTTCTTTTGACAATTAATAGACTGAACCTAGCATGATTTAGAAAAGAGAGTATATGCTAGGTGAGTTCTTCATTAAGTTGATCTAAGAAATGCAGCCCTAGTGTGTATAAGCTCTGTCACTGTTATGGGGAGGACACATTGGCCTTTCCTGTGGTGCACTAACAGAGTCATGCTTTTAACAAGTCATAGTTTTGCCCAGTGCAAATGGTCTTCAGATGATGTTCCAGAGTGAAGCAAAGTTTTGCCATATTCTTGTGTTGATGCAGTTTTATTGTGTTTGACTGGCTTTTCAGTTCAAATGAACTAAGCACTTAGTCGTCCCTTACCTCCTCTTTATCAGGAGAGTAGCCAAACCACCGAGATTAAGAATATGTTTCCTATAACAATTTATAAACAAAGAAATCAGAGTCTATCTAAAATAAATAATCTTATTTTTATGCTTACCCCTTTCCTTCAGAAGCAGGGAAGAAGGCTAATAAGTAATGATTCTTTCTGTGATAGTATAGCTTAATTATCTTGTTGCTGCTTGGTAATGTCATGAAGAATATTTCAAATAAGTCATCATTAAGTCTGTTTTGTTTTCCTTCTGGTAATCTATACAAAGAGAGCTAGTAAAGATGCAAGAACAAGTTAAAACCTGATTACATGCCTGCAACATCATTTTTTTGTCAAGTCTTATCAGAACAGCAGGAAGATGTCAGAGCTCAAGTGTTCATTCTGCAGTGCCTGCTCACTGCCAGGACTGGGGGAAAAATTACTCTCCTTGGTCTTAGTACAAAAAAATGACTCCTTAATCTCAGTACTTTTTAAAAAGACATACTGAATTGAGAATGGTCAATGTCCTGGAATTCCTGCATCTTCCTTTGTGTGATAAAGGAACACAACACAATGGTCTTAAGAAGCCAAATATCTCAAACTAGTCAGGCATTTGTTAGAAAACGTATACTCTGAGAATTGTACTAAATGAAGAGAAAATAGAAAAGCTCCAAGAGGTTTTGCTAAGTACTCTGTTGTCTTCCAACAAAATGGTATTTTTAAATGGATAAATGCCATAGAAGTGTATTTTCAGCTTCCTGTGACTCTGGCAGATGAGCACAAATTAATTTATGCCATAAGCATGCAAGCTTCTGAACCCTTCACTGAATTTCACCAAGGGCAAATAACTGCTATCAAAGTATTTTCATGCTTCTGTAGCTGTGCAACTAAACAGAACTCTTTTACAATTTTAGCCTATGCAAATCAAAATTGTCAATATTCTGTAAGTAGAAGAAAAAGGTATTATTGGTCTCTGTGTGAATCTATGTGTGAGGTGGTGTTGCAAAGGCATTTGATTTTCTGACTCAAGCTTTTCTTTCAGTAAATCAATGGTTTCACCAATATATGCAATAAGCAGAAATTTCAGAATGATCAATTTCTTTTCATATGCCTGGGTTTATAGCTTCAATATGAACAGGAGAATGGAGTTTGAAACCCTTTTGTTTTCCTTAACAGTCCTTACTGAAGCAAAACACCCATTCTCGGTAAAATAAGGGCTACAGAGCTCTCTGTCCTTCCTAACAATTTTATCCAGTGAATAGGACTGGTGGCACAATGTAAAACCTCTGTACTAAGAAATCTTGAATTCCCTTAATAAATCTGCCGCTGACTACAACAATTTATTTGACCTCTGTTTCCATTTATCTTTCTGTTCTTTGTTTTGTGTATAAAGGTAATATTAGCCAATGGTGTGCCTTCTCATAAGTTTGAAAAACATTTTGATACCTGCTCTCAGTCAAGAACTATGGAGGATACGGTCATACAAAGAAATAATAAATCAAATCCACAGGAGACTTGATAAATGGCAGTCGTTTATATTTTGTGTGTCAAATAAATTAGACTTGCTGTCCACTTGGAGAAATCTGCATGAAAACAAGAGACTTTTGCCTGTCAGCTCCTTGTCTTTAATTTCTGCTCAAACTTTTTATTATTTTTTAAAATTTTTTTTTCTGCTTAAGAAATACAGGGGTTTTATCCACTCATTCCCATCTGCAGTTACATAGAGATTGAGGAAAAGTTGCTTAATTTTGCACTTAACTATCCTTCCAGCAGCACATATCCTTTAAGACCTGTGTTTACTGACAACACAGCAAGCAAATGCTGTGAAGGTTAAGGAGAGAAGTTAAACAGAAAGTAATCCTCCTACACGTTCTTCCAAGGGCATTGCCAGCAGATTGCTAGGACAGGAGGATGGGAGTCTGACATTAAGAGAGTAAGTGTTCTCTGGTTCAGTCAAACTGAAAGATTAAATTTTTCTTTCCTCTCTTCCCATGTCCGTACTTTTTATTGCCATTTTGCATATGGTAGCTATTTCTCTCTAACAAAAATTCTTTTTTTTTTTCATCTCTATGGAGAACAACTATTGATCAAATTATGTCTTAAGGTATAGTATATTTACTTCTGATACTAATAAAAGGGGAGAAATAGAATTCTTTTATGTAAATCCATGATCATGAAAGACAGATCATAGGATTCATTAGCCAGATGACCCATGCAATATTTATTCTTTCATTTGCCAAATTTGTTAGCACTATTTCATAACAATATCGTGGTATGGAGGTTCAGTTACAGAGCCTCTTAATGTAATAAAATATGACAGAGTATATTTTGAGGAAAATGAACACCTTGTGTTTGTAGTTTGGCCTTAATTAGTTAAAATACTTCAGTCTAAATTGCTTTCATAAAAATAGAGGACTCTGTGCAAAGGACAAGAGGAAGTTTTATGAAGGAAGAAATGTATGTTGTTATCCATTTCATTACTAGCATTTGTGGTGAATATTTACAGGAAGGTACCTGCTACCTTGAGGACACTACTTATGTAAAGTGCACATGCTAAAAGACTAATTAGCATACTTAGTCCTTATTAGTATACTTCTGCTAAGGACTGCATTGCAAAACAATAAGACCTTCAGCTAGAGTTATTCATAATAGCTAACAATCAGAGACAAAATACTTTGTATGTTTCTAAGAAATTAGTAAACAGACTGTTGTTAACCAAGGAAGAGGAAATTATTTCAACAGATAGGGAAATTGTAGCACTCTGCCACTGAATCCCAAAGGAATGAATCCAGATGCATTAGTAAAATTATGCATTTTTAAGCCAGCTGTAGCAACATATGAAAACTCATTAACAGAGAGGAAGGTAAAAGGGGATTGAATACCTTAACAGTTACTTTGTTTCTAAGTATGTTGTTTTTTTCTTAGAAATTATTATTTACAAAGGCTTGCATTGATGCCTTTTAAGTCTCTTTTCCTAGCACTAGTTGCTTGCACCTTTAATTACTATCCAAGTTAGTCCAGTGCTTACATATGAAATTTGGGTTAATTTAGGTTAAGATTAAATTAGGTTAATATGAAATTTAGGTTAAACTGTTTTAGAGAAGTGTAACATTGAAATGTTTGCATTTATTTTTAAATATTATTAAACTTAATTTTAAAAGAAAAGAGTCTTAGTATGAACTCTGTGATGAATCCCCGTGTAAGTGGTAATTAAGATCCTCTGTAGTGGTAAGGAAGCATGTTCATTTTCACATGTATTAGAATGAATTTGCTCTGAGTGTCTCTAATATTCCTGATTCTCATTTTGGAGTAGATGTTCATCTTTCTTTAAGCAAAGCCTACATAAATGAACTGTGAGAGAGAAGGATGCAGAAAATAAATTCTTCGTATTTTTTTACATTAAAATTATCTTGCCCTTGATTCAAACAAGTACAATAGTGTTATTTAATAAACCTTTCCTCACTGGCAGTACTATTACATTTAACAGGGTTTTCAGCTAGGCAACACATTTTTCTGTAATACTATTTTGTATCAACACCGTATCATCTCATGCAAGAGTGGGTAATGGAAATTAATATTGTAGTGATACCCAGTGACACTAATTGGACTAGCTTACTTCACTATTATTGAGGAAAGAGGATTGTCTAAAATGTGTTTAGAAGACTTGCAGGAGAAACAAATAAGATGCATCATGGATGCATTTGTCTAAGCTACCAATAATTTACTTGGTTTTGCAGAACATTATAAAAATGCCTAAGTATATGGTGCATAAAATTGTGTTTTGTATAGAATTGAAGAGAAATAAAAAAAGCCAAAGGAGCAATGAGAAAGGCTTAAAAGTGGAGGTGTAGGAAGATGAGTGCATGATCACCACATGAGGAAAAAAATCCACGTCAGCTTGAGTGACATGCACTTAAAAGTAACTTTCCTCAGTGTAATCGCTGCCTTGAAAATGCTTGCCAAATTACAGAAGATTTACCAATTATATTTATATTTGTCTTTTCCATTTATCATAGTCAAGAATAAGTAATCTTCCATGAATGCAGCTAAAGGGATCACCTAGTAAGATACTAGATAGACTATTTAATTTACTGATTTTATTGTCAGCTAAATCATGCCTGCAGATAATTCAGCTGAATTATAGTTTGTGTAAAGTAAACATGTCTCCAGCCAGTGATAACTGTATGGTCATTTAAATGGGTTTCTGGGATGTGAAATGGCACTTAAGGTAATATACTTGTTTTAAATATATGTGTATCTACTGTGTATTCAAGTTTGATATCAAGCTGTTAATAGGATCTTTTGTTCGTTCATAGTCTTCTCAGAAAAAAAAAAGCTATTATGCATTTGGTACAAGACAGGTGCTGGGAATACTTGTATGTGTAATGACATATAGTATTATTTTTTCATAAGATGTGAGTGAAATAGCTCCAGGCTTTTTTACCCAGAGACCTTTTCTCAAGGTACAGGAGCTTTTTCATTCGTCACTGAGATTATAGTAATGTTAATGGGGAGTGAGCTGTCCCCCACTTCTCATCCTCTCAGATAAGTGTTAGGTTTTTGACTTTGGTGGCTTTCAGTAAACATTTGGAAGAAAGGCTGGGTCTCAGAATCCCAGTGGCTCAGGAGCCAAATTGTGTCTGTTTTCAAGGCATGCAATTTTTGGCTTTGTTTTTTTTGGTTAATTCCTGGCTCCCCTGATTTTGTTTTCTTTTAGTGACTTTGTGGCTCTTCCATCATTTTTCTGTAGTAACTGAGCTTTGTGAAAGTTAATATTTTATTTTGTTCTCAGTTTATGCTTGAACTAAGGAGGATGAAAGATTGTTCATATATCCACTCCAGTGCACAGCCCCTAGGAAACTTGCATAAAAGTAAAGATACTGGAACTTGGAGTAAATCAAAAATCAGAAAACCAGATTAACCTCCTGTGACTGCTAAGCCTCAGGGAACCAGGTCACAAAGAGGCAGAGCTATTATAATTGAAGTAATGGTGTTACATACTATGAACATAGACCAATGGGACCGTAAAAATGCTTGTCCATTCAAAATACCCCCTGTACTGCAACTATGAGAAGGTTAGACTTAGACTTTCCTTTTGACATGACTGCCTGAATATATGTACAACATGATTGGTGTTGATCAAATTTAGCACAAAAGATGATTCATAGTTCACAGTTCATGCATTTTAGAGGTTTTATGTGAGAAAGAGAAAACTGCTGCTTTCTAAATGTTAAGCATACAAGCAGGGGCTGAGTGCACTGGTACTGTATGCATTTTGGGAAACAGTAGCTGGAAACAACTGCTTTGTGTCTCTTGGAATGAGATTGCCATGAGCCAGTCTTGCACTGTCAGTGCTCACACTCTCACACTGTATAAAGCTAAAAGACCATGCCATGACAGGAAGGATGATAGACACCAAAAAAAAGCACATGTGCATTATCTTTTGAATGTACTGATTTCCTGTCAATGAACTCACACCTCACAGATTTGAAACTGCTTTTAGAATGAATTCATATGCTTATCAGAGTTGACAAAGTGACAGAGGAAAGAAAAATAATTCCCTGATGTTTCCTTGATTTGCTTTCCTATCTCTGGCATTAAGATTTCATGGGATGAGCCTGGAAACAGGGCTTTCTTTGCGACTTCAAACAAATCAACAGACATTGAAAGAATGAAAACTAATGATTTCAGTAAAGTATTTGATTTCTTTTAAGGAAATAATTAACTACCTAATTTACTTTTAGTACCAGCTAGTTTTAACATTATTTATGCTCAGTAATTCTGCAGAAAATATACTCCTAACCTGCTAACCTATGAACTAGGTATTGGATGATTGACTATTACTTGCTTCAAGTATGCTTGAGTGTTCTATGGTTATTGCAAGTTCCTCATGTCACCATGTGCTCAGAAACTAGGGTGCGGCAGATTCACTTCTAATTATTCCTCAAATATTTTCCCTACTGATTTTTTTTTCTATTATTTTATTAATAGAATTTGGTATAACTGTTTCTTAGCTTAATCATTGGATATAGGAATCTTCCAGATGCTATTGACAAAGCTTAAGAAGAGCACATTTAAGAATAGCATGACATTATCTGTACTTACAGAACAAGTTTTGTCTTTAGAGGAGTGAAGGATTGGGTGGGAAAATATTTTTAAGTCTTCTTAAAGTACTGATCCTTAGAATGTTCTTTTAATCATTGTATAGCTTTACTTGACAGTGGATGTTTTACACTGTGAAGCAAAAGGTGAGTGTGCCATACTGTTCTCATTTTGCAACACTGTAAGTAAGTAGTGAATCAGGCTCCTCTTACTACACAAGAAATGTTTTCTCCACTACTGACATTAGTATTAGGAGAAGGTCATATAATCTATTTTGTACAGCTATCTCAAAATTAAAGAATTGTCCTCTGGAAATACCCCACTGGATATAGAGTGAGTCTGAGGCAGTACTTTATAGTAGATGCACAGCTTTTAGGTGGATAAATCTAAGGGAGATGCATCTCACTTTTGGTTTTTTTCTCATACAAAAAGTCACAGCAACTGTGGTTTGAACAAAAAAAGCCAAACAAGTTTGCCACTTCTTTATGATACACTGATAGCTCGAAAACATCAAATTTAACATGCTCAGCTGATGAGTGGTAACTTTTGGCTTACTTGATTGAGGTAAGTCAAGCCAAAGTTAATCAGTTACACCTTGATGTTTCCCTTCTCTTTCTTTCACTTTGCTTCCCTCCCATCTTGAAAAAAAGGTTGCTATGCCTCTCACCACTGACTGATAATTTCCCTATTAAAAAAACTCCCAAACCAACCAAGCAAAAAACATTGGCCAGAAGCTGCTTCTAAAGTGAATTCAGCAGTGTCCATCTATCAGACATGCCTATCAAATAAGGTCCCTTAGGGATCTCAGGTGCAGGTCCATTTCTGACTTCCAAATGGGCTTCAAGTGTGAAACAGATACCAAAATACTCAGATTAAATAAAGTAGCCTCTGGAGTAGCCCCTGGGTCTGTGCAATAGCAGAATTTGAGGCAGCTATAAGCTTGCTTGGCAAAACCTGTCAGTATTTGGGCACTAATCAGATTTCTTTGCTCTTCCTAATCAGATTTCTTGTGCTCTTCTATGCACAATTTGTTTGGTCTGTCTTTACCTAAATTTCCCATCTTTTGAAATACTTCATTGCTAAAACAGATATTGAAGGTTAAAATTAGTAAAAAGTCTAAAGCAATCTAGGTCTGTGGTGACAGAGGTCAGCTATTTATTAGCTTGTAATATCTTGTTAAAAGAAAGCATTTATGTTTTACTCTGATGTCTTAGTGGCATGAAAGGCAGAGAAAGCTCTGCATGTGACCCCCAGGTGCTTTCTCTGAGTGTCATAACTTTAGAATACTGACATGAAGGCTGGAGTTTTTGCGGAAAAAGTTACAAATATAACATTTTCATTGATTCAGTACCTTTCCAATAATAAAAATGTAATTTATTGAATTTTTGGGAGGAGTGAAGGCCAATTCTTAATGAACTGCCTTGCAATTTATGCTGCTCTTTCTCTAAAGCTATGCCCTTGTTGATATTTGTGAGCCAGTAGTTTCAGGAAAGACTGGAGTGATAAACTATGCACAAGTACTTTTGCACTGAATGTGTCTGCTGGGCATAGGAGTGTTTGTTCCTACAAGTTTATATTTAGAACATAAAGAGCCAGCCTTCTGTAGGCCTAAAAAAGAGAAATTGTATTCAGTATTATCATGCAGAAGTGAAATATAATGATATATATAACACTATATTACTAAGAGCAACAGAGTACAAATCAGAGCATGGTGAAGATGTGGTTCTTGAAAGAAAGGGAAAGAAAGAGAGAGAAGGAAAGGGATAAGGAAACAAGGTGTACCTGGCTAGGATAGGTTTTTTCATAGCAACTCATATGGTGCTGTGTTTTAGATTTCTGACCAAAACAACATTTGAACAGTACTCAATAAGACATATGCTAGCGTTGTTAACATCAAGGCTTTCTCCGTTTCTCACTGTGACACACAAATGTGTGACACACAATTTGTTGCATAATAGGTTGGCAGCTGACACAACCCGGTAGATGACCCAAACCGACCAGAGATACTCCATAGCCTGTAATGCCATGCTTATCAATAAAAGGGAAAGAAGGAGGTTTTCAGAATATTAGCCATCTTTGGCTGGAGAACTTACTAGGAGGTGGTGAAAGATTACCTTTGCATCACTTCTTTTATTCTGTTTTCAACTTGCTCTTTTTCACTTATCCTTCACTTATTAAACCTTTATTTTCCTTTTTAAATCTAGGCATAAGTTTTCTTGCTTTTATTCCTCCCTTCCTCTCCCATTATGCCACTGGGGGATGGTATGAAAGTTAGTGAGCATTTGTGAGGTGCTCAGTTGCCAACTGGGATTTGCCAACATCAGAAGGGAATGGTAAAGGGAAGGAAAAAATTCATTCTAATTTCTGATGCTCATTCTATTATGGTGTATGGATTTTTTGTTTGAAGCATATTAATTAAATTGTGGATGAGAAGAATTAAAAAGGACAGTGAATTACACTGGTTGTTAGCAGGTACTTTAAGATTACAATTTCAAGGAAGAAAAAAAGTCTTAGCATAGCTTTGTACTCAGAGTTATACAGAACTATATTAATCTTGAAACTGCAACTGTGTAATTATGTAAAGGATTGAATTATGAAAATGCTTTTACAGGCTTTACTATTTTCAGGTTCTTTTGAGTACATAATAGCATCAGAAAGCAGTAATCATTTTTTAAATTATTGAGCTCCATGGCTATCCATGTAGTTGTTCTTAGAAAAGCAGGTTGTGTTCCTATTCATATGCCTACTGTCCCTTTTTATACATAAACTAGACTTAGGAGGTTTCACTGAAAGGAACAGATGTTGTGCAGTTTATCCCTAATATACAAATACATGTTTCATTCTGAACTGCATTAAAGAGATTGTCTTCATCATTTAATTTCCTTACATTAGGCTTCTGTCCTCTGAGCGGAAGGTGGATAGATGACAGAAACTGAAAACAGGCTTCTGTGATAGACTATACAACAAGTGTGACCTTCAGTGTCAGCCTGCAACACAAGATTTTAAAAGTGTTTTCCTTTAAAGAGTGTTACCTTACTTCTAGATGAAATCTATTAGCCTATTTGCAATGGACAACTACTTTAAAACAAAATCACTAGGAACTAATGTTTTCAAATACATTGCTGTCCCCACAAATTGCCCTTGCTATGTATCTATCTGCTACTTCCTAAAATAACTATCTTTTTTTCTTGAGCTGTATTTCCAGACATTGATTTCCCTTTGGCTACTGTACTCCATTGGTTCCTTAAGTCTTGATCAAGTTTATTTTTCCTCAGTTCCATTTATGCCTCTTTAATGGATTTCTTTGAAGTGCCCTTATCTGAACTAAATATGAATTTGTCTGCATTGCTGAAAGCCAGCATATATATTTTTTCTTTTTATTGAAATTTTTTTAACTGTCTGCATAACTCCTTCTCTGTAACCCAGAGACAGACCTGTCCAGGGTTTCATCTTGCAGTATTACTTCTGCTAGATGTAGTAAACGGTGAAAGCCTTCAGAGCTTTCTCTGCCTTCAGAAGCAAGAAAGTACTTAGAGCAAGATATACTCACAGGAAGCTGAACCATTGGAGATCCTCTGATCCTCTGTTGCATTTTTAATGTCTTGGTATCTCTGTGGAGACCCCACAGTCCCTCTGGGTAATGTCTTCCAGTGTTTGCCCATTGTCACGATAAAAAAATCCCCATGCCCATCAGAGAATCTCCCATTCTCTAACTTATGTCCATTGACTCCAGACCAGTCACCATGTACCTCCAAGACTGGATCCATCTTCTCTATGCCCTCCCACAAGGTATGTGAAGATAGCAACAAGTTCTCCCCTGAGCCTTCTTCCCTTAAGGCTGGAAAGACCTTGCAGTGTCTCACATCCTCTCCTTGCATGCCATGTGTTCCACCCCCGTCACCACACCAACGTGATGACCTTTGCTGCACCCTCTCAGTGTGCCAGTGTCATTTTTGTGCTGGGGAGCCCAAAACTGGATGCAGCACTTGAGTTGTAGTCTCACCACTGCCAAACAGAGAAGGACTGCTTTCCTGCTAATGCATCCCAGGTTGTCATTATTTTGTCTTTGCTTCTGGGGTGTGCTGATGATTCATGTTTGGTTTGCCCATCAGAACCTTCAGATACTTTTCTGTAAAGCTGTTTGCTATCCAGCCAACCCCCAGCCTGTAGTATTGCATGGGGTTATTACCTCCCAGATGCAGGATTTTACACATTGCTGAACTTCATGATGTTGCTGTCAGCCCATTCCTCACACCTGTCCAGGTCCCTCCAAATAACAGGCCTGCCCTGAAGCATATCATCTGTTCCTCCCAATTTTGTATCATCTGCAAATATGCTGAGAGTGTCCTGTCTCTCACCCTCCAGGTTGCTAATAGTCACTGAACAATATTTACCCCAGAAATATTCTAAGTTGGCTTTTTTACTGCCGGTCTCTGTTCTTTAAGGTCAAAACCAGTCCAGCCTATTTTCCTCCCACTTCATTGTCCACTTATTCAGTCTGTAGATCATGAATTTCACTGTAAGAATACAGCAAGAGACTGTGAGAGATGCCTTGCTATAGTCAAAGTATGCCATATCCACCATTCTCCTGTCATGCATACAGCCAGTTCTCTTATTGTAGAAGGCAATCAGGTTGGTCAGGTGCAATTTTCTCATAAGGGGAGGATACTTCCTATGTTAATGGAAATGGCTGGTCTGAAGCTGACTTTGTTGCAGGCTAAATTTTTTGGAGGAGTGTTCATCTGCACAAAGAGCAGAGATGTGAAAGAAGCCTTTGGTTCCTAACATTTTCTTTGTGAGTATAATGACATAGGATTACTTGTCAAGTCTCAGTCCATGTTATGTATGAAACAGAACTGATAGAGGCTTATATTAATTGAAGTCTCCTGTCCCCGTGAAAAGATTTTCAGTAGTAGTTAGCCAACCGTATGAAAGATTAGTGCTTCTACTCTAAACCAGGTGATGTCATTTGCCTTTCCACCCATCCCCAGTTACGCATCTTGAGAGATTCAAGCTGACCTAACTTTGCTTTGTTACGTATATTACTTCTTTAGTTACTGAAAAGAAGTAGGTTTTTCTAGGATATAATTCAACTAATTTATTATGATGAAAGGAGATCATACTCTAAAAATACTAGTCCTTTTTACTATGTACAAAGAACTCGGTCATAGTTGTAGATTTGGTCAGATAAATCTCACACAGAAACATTTCTTCTGAAATTCCCCAGGATATTTCTATTACAATTCAGCTGTTATTAAGTGGATAGAAGAAAATATAAATCTAGATTTACCTCACTTCTAAAATATCCAATTCAGAGGTCCTTGAAGATTTTGCATAGCTTATAGTACAGTGTATCTCACACTAATAAATATGTGATTGAGTTTCCTTTTGGTGCTATTTGCTGTGTGCTATTTGCAACGTCTGAACAATCTGTTCCCTTTTGCTGCTGCTAGCATGCATTTTTTAGGCATTTTTGGAAACATGTAAGTGTTTTAAGGGATTCAATCTTGCCTGAGTCAAAAATAATGGAGTTTTGCTATTGCCTTCGATAAATGCGGAATCAGGTCTTCAGCCTTCTCACTCTAATGTGATTCTAATTATGCTACACTTTTGTCCTTCTTCTGTGCTTTCCCTTGCAACATTAAACTTAATTTGTTAATTACCCAGCATTTGCAAATTGCAAGGCAAATCTGGAACTCATTTCCTTTGCTGCTTGCTCTGTGTCCTCCCTCTTAAATAAATGGAGTGATAAGCATATGACTATTTTTTACTAAACTTTGTGTCCTTTATTAAAGTCAGGTATTCAGTGGATCTCCCTTATAGTCTTGTCTATTTGCCTTACACAAATTCCTTTACTTTAGCTTTGCCCTGATTCAGAAGGATACTTGAGGTTTCAACTGTCTGCAGTTAGGAATATTACTGAATCTAATGAGACTGTTCATGATGAAAGGTAGACTTGTCTGTAATTACTATTTGGTAGTGGAGGCTGCCTTCAGAATAATCTGTTAAAAGGATAAAAGCATTTATGAAATTCAGTAAATACTGGGATAACTGTTTACCTAATGCAAAAATGGCACATCTAAAAAAGTCAGTTTTGAATAATGGAAGTTATTTAAATGCAGAATTCCATCCTTTATATGTATTTCTGGAAATACTGCTGAGCACCACATTTTGACTGAAGTAATGACTACTGTCAATCTGAGATTAGCTACAAAGAATATCTTCTGAAAGATTATTCAAAGTCCTGTATTGAAAGAGCCAGCTAACCAAACTGTTTTTTGAGAGAAATCAAAATCTCTTCAAAGGTTTTCTCCACTTCTGCCCTATTCATAGAGTTCTTCTTGATACTGTCAACACGAATGTCAGTTGTAATGCAGATATCTGTCCAACAGGAAGTGAACTGAAACTATTGGATCAATTTTCATAAGCAATTGAATAGCCATCAGTCAGTAATGATGTTTTGTTTGGACATGTTAATGAACTGGATCACATACAATCTAATGGTCTGTCAGAAGTTGAAAGGTCATAGTTCCTTTACTAGTCTTTATAGCCTTTACTGCTCCAAAATATTTTAATTCTCTCTCAATATTTTTTTATAGTATTCCTTTTTAACTGTCTTCTAAGTCTTGTCCTAAAGCCTTATTTTTCACATAATGTTTTTTATCCCATTTTTATATTGTATCAGGCACATTTAGGTCCTCAAATTTGACTGCATCTCTTGGGCAATAAAATAATAACACTAATAGTAAATAACGACTTCATCTCCAGGCAAAATTAGACCCGAAAAATGAATATAGAAATTCTTGGTTCTCCGCAATCATCAAAATGAGTCTTTAACGGTTCATAGCCTCTGGATGCACTGTCCTGGAGGTTCAGACCTCAGATTACATTTGGAAGATTTCCAGGTTTGGAGTCTTGTCTCTGTAGTATCTCCCCTGATGTTCAAAGAATCCTTACTGTAAGTGCAGTGCTGAAGAGCACTTAAGTCAAGGATTTTGGGCCCCTTCCTCCGAGAACAGAGAGCAGTGACAATCTGGCAGCCCTGCAGCCACAAGTCTGGGACTCAAGGAATCCTGCTGCAGGGCCTTCCACCTGCTGGCGTCTGCCTGTGGCTCTGCAGCTCAACCTCTGCCCATCACCTGGTATCTCCTGGCTGCAGAGCATGTTCATGGTGTGCATTCACTGATTGTTTATGCTCCATGAACTGGAATCATATTTAGCTGTATATCTAGGAAGCTGACTTCTGACTATACTCTGGCCTGCTCCATTATCTACGACATGAATTTTGGTAGTCTTAAACTTTATATAATATCAAACTTGAGAAATTATAGATTTGCAATATTTCAACATCTTGCTTCTGTCCTTTCCTGGCAACTTCTGCAGTCATTACTAGAAGGAAAATTTGCATTGTTATTCCCTTTTGTAATTTACCATTATTGACTACACCCCTTACTGTGTGTGTCACAGTTTCAAAGATGAATCTCTGATTTTGGATATGTACAGCTATAGTTGTTCATGCCATAAAAATGCTTGCAGCCAGGTATGTACACAAGGCATATAGGTTGAAAATTCAAATTTGAGCCAAAACTGCCAAATTAGTCATCCTAGAGACTTATCAAATATGCTTTTTTCCCCCCTTCATTCAGCCTTAGCCCATGTCTTTCTCCCTGCAAAATAAACGCCATGTAATGAGCTCTTCTTCTTCTGCCCCCCTTCTCTCACTCCTAAGTCTATCTAGAGCTTCCAGGAATACTTACTGTAAATGTACCACCATCCTTTCAATTAAGCTGTGCTGTGGTAAATGTAGACATATATAGTAATTTTCAGATGCCTTGTCTTCAAGCTTAATTCATATTCTAAACATACATCTACCAACTCTTGAGTTTGCCACTAAAATAAGGATTAAGTATTCATTTGGCATGCTTATCATATGCTGGCTACTTCTATGCCAGGGGAAGTAGCTGGAATAAAACATCTCATACTGGATTTTTCCAAGTACTTTTTCTTTAAAGATAAAAACTTAAATAATCACTAAGAAAATATTAAGAATGCAAATGTTTACAGTGTGAGATGGAAAATGTGTTTGTCCTTGCTGCTGGAATCACCTATCCTCACATTTAAACCTACTGTTTCTCAAGATGTATGATTTCTTCTGACATGAAATTCCTGAGACCTGCAGCAGTTTAGTTGCTCCCATTAGCACATGAAACACTCACTAAAAGTCTCAATGTTATACAGCAGATGCATCTTAACTGTTGTTCATTGTATTTCATTCTTTTTGTAAAAATCCTCTAATCGCAACACCCTTACCTGAAATATAGAAACCTAACAACCAATCAAAAAACCCCAACAAAACCACCCCAAAACAGCTCCAAAAGCCCCAGCTTTTAGTAGAGGTCACTGCAATTTCTGTCCTTCTGAATGCTTTCCAGTAGTTAAAATTGTCTTCTTTTTTATGCCTCTGAGCTACAGTATGCAAAAGTCAATCCTCCTAAGATATAATTAGAAGTGTAGGATAATTTTAATGCTGTTTTACAGCTGATGAAATCTGCTTCAGCTCTGTCTACCACCTGATTACCATGGAAACCATTGCTGGCCAACAGAGTAATTCTGATCAAAAGGAATTATTATTAATCTTCCCAGTCAAGGGTGGATGGAGATTTGGACAGCTTATGTTAAATTTTCTGGTACAGGCTGAAAGGTTCAGTAAGGGTAAATATTAATCCTTAGTGTGTTAGAGAGCAAGAGTGTTTTGTTATGAGACAAGTACAACAGGCTGTCCAAAAATCAGGTATTAGCAGACTGCAGTATTAGCCATGCAGTATCCAGGAATTGGGCATAAATAAAGGTAGTTTTCTGGATGTTAAGGAGCTGAAAGAAAAACTGACATGAGAAAATTAACTGTCTGTTTCAAGAACAGTCAAATGATAGTTTAAATCCCAGTGCTGGAAGGAAAAAGTAGTAAAAATGTTGTACACAGATTAGTGTTAGGACAGGTAAATAGCTATCTTGCGAAAATATACTCAGATAAAAAAATGTTTTTGTTTTTCTTTTAAAAATTAAAATGTTTGCTCTACAGAGACAATAGCCATGTTTGTACTAAATATTGAAATCTACGTATTTTACAGAGGTTTGAGAGGAGGTCATAGAAGCCTATGTTAAACTTCTGCTATTCAAACAGCATTTGTCGTTTATTGTTAAGACTGTGAAAGCAGAAGAGAGGCAATTGTTCTCCAGGAATTCTCTGTCTTGTGAAACATGTAAATTGGTCAACATTTTGTGTTTCTAGACTTGCGAAAACAACAATCATAGAATGGTTTGGTCTGGAAGGAACCTTTAAAGGTCACCCAGTCCAACCCTCTGCAATGAGTAGCAACATCTTCAACTAGATAGGCTGCTCAGAGCCTCATCCAACCTGACCTTTAATGTTTCCAGGTATGGGGCACCCACTGTCTCTATGGGCAACCTGTGCCAGTGTTTCACCACTGTCATTGTAAAAAAAAAAATCCTTATACCTAATGTAAATTGGCCAATACCATAAAAAGCCATGATACTTTTACATTAAAACTGTAGTATTCCAATTTCCCTGTGATTCATATTCAAAAAGACTAAAAACAGAAAGGATACACAAAGCCAGAAAACATCGCAAACTTAGAGTGAAGAAAGAACGAATGAATGAAGAACCTATACAGAAAAAAACTGTAATAATTTTGTTCTTCATGTACAACAAAAAGTTATTTTTACCTTTCAATCAGTAAATAAGTGTTATTTTACCTCTTTCCTCTCTCATTTAATGGAGAAAGACACTTAGATACCTAGTTTCCGGTGAACTTATTTACAATGAAATACATAGATAATTAGCAATTATTTGTCTCAATCAGCTATTTTTCCAGGCTATTTTGGTATACAATGGAGATAAGTACCTTCAGACAATGATTTAAATCTATCTTAAAATGGTGTTATTAACGTAAATTTCAAAGTGGCTTTTTGTTTCCTTTAATTATAAAGACAACATGGATGATAGGTTCAATTTGCTTTTAGAAGTATAATGTAGATGAATGAATCTTGCACTTGAAGATCTTCACAAATGACTGAGTTACTTGGTGGTTAACCTTTGTCTAATGGTGGTTCTCTGTCTTATACTGTCCCAGTGACTTTTAAAAATGCACAGGCCACACTGGTATAAGTATTGAATTCCTTATAGTTTTCTCTGTAGAATACATTGGAAGATTAATATGAGGCTGGGATGGAAAGCTGTTAGGAATGGATCATTGTTAGTATAGCAACATACTAAAGCCATGGTGGCAGGAGGGTTGGTGCTGGGTTTGCTTTTGGTTTTTATTTTGTGTGTCTATGTGACTGGTTTGATATCAACTGTCTAAACATAGTTATTTTCCTAGACTTTTTTATAAATAAAAAATGAAGAAGGAACAAATTTTGCCTAGTCTAATGATTTGGAAGACAAAAGTAGGTACTGATATGTTGGAAGCCAAAAACATGGAGGGACTCTGTAGCTCATCATTGTACTTTATAATATCAGACTCTCAGTTTCCCAATGGGAAATAAAACAGGACTTCTTTCTTACTGTCTTCACCCTTGGTGGCCAATTAAAAGCTTTTTTTTGGTTCCAGCTGAAGATTTGGCAGGTCTACTGTCTTGGCCACAATGTGATGAGGAATATAATGAAAGTTAAAGTTAAATTAGAGTTCAACACCTGTGGCTGGCTTGGCTCTGTGTTCACATTTGACATCAAGCCA
Source organism: Acanthisitta chloris (assembly GCF_000695815.1). Lineage (NCBI taxonomy): Eukaryota > Metazoa > Chordata > Aves > Passeriformes > Acanthisittidae > Acanthisitta > Acanthisitta chloris. The sequence continues at coordinate 79,360 of NW_008651010.1, read as the reverse complement.
AGGCCCCGAGTGAGAATCTTCTAATGTTGTTTCTTGGCAGTCAAAGTCACCTTAAATATCAGTTAATACATTTATCTTTTCTCATTTATATAGTTAGCTCTAATGCTTTGACTTCCATCTTGCTCAGAGGGACAAACTAGGATCTTGGCATGTTTCCAGTACCACAGGTTTGGCTGAAGGAGTTATTTAAATTGAGGAGAAATTTACCTTCTAAATGGCAAAGATGAATCCATAGTAGTTATTGAACTTTATTGTGAGGCACACTGTTGTTTTCTTAAAATCTTTCTTGATCTCCTATTTGAATGGGTATCTTGGTTTAATACTCAATGGCAACTAAACACCAAAGATCCACTTGCTCATTTTCCTTCCAGTGGGATGGGGGAGAGAATTTGAAGAGTAAAAGTGGGAAAACTTGTGGGTTGAGATGAGGACAGTTTAATAAGTAAAGCAAAAGCTACGCACACAAGCAAAGCAAAACAAGAAATTCATTCACCAGTTCCCATGGGCAGGCAGGTGTTCAGCTATCTCGAGGAAAGCAGAGCTCCATCATGTACAACAGTTACTTGGGAAGACTGCCCCTCTTCCTTCTTCCTTCACCAGCTTTGTATTCTGAGCATGATGTCATATGGTGTGGAATATGCCTTTGGTCAGTTGAAACCAGCTGTTGCAGTTGTGTCCCATCCCAACAACTTGTGCACCCCAGGCCCCTCCACTGGTGGGTTGAAAAGGCTTTTACTCTGTATAAGCACTGCTCAGTAATAACACATTTCCTGTGTTATCAACCCTGTTTTCAGCAGAATTGAAAACACAGCCTCATACCAGCTACTGTGAAGAAAATTAACTCTATCCAAGCCAAAACCAGCACAATGGGAAATGATTTTTCTGTTCTGTGAAGTCTTTCAAAATTTTTCAAGTTTCGTGGTCTGCATTTTATGAAATCAAGACTTTTGAAACTCTTCAAGAAAAAAGCAAGACCTATTTACCACAGAAAAGCCATTTTTCTGAGGGTTACTTTGCTTTCAGAGAGTGGGTAAAAACTTGTTTTTCAAAATTGCTGTGAATTTGGAGGCATTTGGAGCTGGCTTTCTGGAATTTGTAAAACAAATCCATTTATTGACTCTTCTGGATTAGGTTTCTCTCAGTCTCATTGTGATTGTCCCTCTTTGAACTTTCTATTAAATAGGCACTGGAACAGGATCTTTATTCTTTATCAGGAGTGAGTACTCTAAATTCTCCCTTTTATGTAAATCAATATGCCAAAAAAATGAAATAGGTACACTTAGAGAGCAAAAAGGAATGGTATTTATCTTACAGGCAGGATCCATGTCTGAGTTACCTATCTAGACTCTGATTACAGGCTAAAAGGGCAGTTTTAGGCATATTCATCTTATCCTGAAATAGATATCTAAGAGATCAAATAAATTTCATGCCAACAGCATCTATTTCTCTCCATTGATGTGAAAGGAAACTAGACTGATTAGTTCTGTTGCCTACATTGTAATTTTGCTTCAAGTAGGTAAGATTAATTGTACGCATGTTGTCTCTGTGGTCTAATGTTTTGACTATTCATCTGAAAAACAGATGGGGAGACTCAACCCCCTTAGAAACACTGTAATGGGACCACAAAATGTTGCTGGTACTTCACAGTGAGATTAGACTAGCAATAGAAAATGACTGGGGTAAGCAAGTATACTAACTTGAGCAAGGAGTGGCGTGAAGGTGCTGAAGTGTTTGGACTACATGTTTAGAATAACATAGTACCTTTAATTTTCTATCAGTGAAATACATGTAATTCTTGAAAACATTTCTAAAGCTAAACCTATGCCATTTAATTACTTACTGTGTTAAATATTACTCTTAGTTGCTTAACAAATTTGTATAAATACAAGGTCTATTAAAAATAGTTAGCTAATTTTTTGTTCTTTCTATACCTCTATTGCTTTCAATGTTAATAACAATTACATTATGGAAATGGTATGTGAGCATAGATGGATATATAGATTTATACTATACTGTCCTTTGATGGTATCAATATAAACCACTGGTATTAGTGGGGTACATTAGTGGGGTATTTATGAATGTACATATGCAATCACATAATACATAGGTAAAGGTATTCTTATGTAAGCATGTTTTCATAACTGTTATCTGTCCTTCTTAGAAATGAAACCTATAGCACTAGTCAAGGCAAATGTTCTCATATCACAGTAGAAAGATTACAGGTCACATACTTATTTCTCATTATTATGCAGTTTTAATCTCCATCTCAATCTATTTCTAAATTCATCTCAGTATATATTGTGAAGTTCCTTATTTTATTTCTATTTGATTTTTTGGGGATGTTGTTTCTCATTGTTTATTGGAGGTTTCAGTAGGGGATTTTGTATTATGTTTTTTTAAACCATCAATTTCCAGGTTACTGCTAGGAAATAATATATAGTGTCTGTTGCGTTTCCTACTTCAAGGCATTTTTCTTATGGAAAATAAATGTTAAACCCAAAATTAGCAAACCTGATCTAACTGGAGGAAATAAAATCACTATAAACTTATTTAAATAGGAAATCTGGGACACTATAATGTAAGTCATGCCTAAAATATGTGTTGAGGCACAGTTCTGCTTTCATTCATATGCAAATATTATGTATTTGAAAGGGAGGGATTCATAGGTGGTTTATTACCTATTAAGATATATCTGTCCTATTATAGCTACAGTCCAGAGGGTGGAATGCTACAGAGAAGATCAATTAACAAAACTGACTGAAAAAAGAAATAAATTTAGAACTGAAACTTTAGATAATGGTTCACTGCCAGAGTTTTCAAGACTGTAGTTCAACCTGCAACACTGTACTTCTGTTACAGCTTCTGAGAATGAAGTACTGCAGTGAAATTTTGCCTCTAGGAAAAGGAAGTGCAATTCTTGCTATTCAGAAGTAGAGAGCTGAGACCAGATTGTGCTTTAGAAAATCATAGCTGTCATTTTTTCCTACCCTTGTTCATAAAGGAAAGTAAAGTGGATATCTGGCTCATTGCTTCTTTCTGCAGTAACTCATCTGTGCTAGCCATTTCAGGGTGATAGCTGAGTAAAAGCCCTGACTGTGTCTCCATCCACACATTCCCACCTCTCCCAGACTTCCAGAAAAAGTTGCAGTCCATAGAGGTGGCTATTCTAAACGCCTTTGGGTTCATTTTATCCTTTTCTCACCTGCATGCTAATGCAGATAATGGCAGAGAGCAGTCTTGTCTGAAGATTCAAAAGGTCTACAGATTGTTCTGTGAATACAGTCTTAGGTAGAGGGGTACCTGTGCTGAGCTTGTTTAGCTAAATATATTTGGTGTACACGCTAAGTGCAATAGGTGTTGTACAGATAATTTTTATGTGGACACATGCTATCCCCTGTGAAATTTGTGTTAACTGAGGAAATGCACCTTATGAAGCACCAGGAGCTTGCTGACTGTTTAATCAATATTTGAATTGACTAGTCAAAATAAACCCAAAGTTATTATTAGTCAAATTGCAGTGCTGATAACATTCATAGACAGTTGTATTAAAATACCGCTAATTCACAGTAATAAAACAGTGAGAACTGAAGCATCCAAAGCTTCTCATATCCATCCACTTTTGCAATATTATGGTCACCCTCCCAATGCTCTGCTGGATCTCGAGGTAAACAGCACTGCATTCCCTCAAGGAGAGCAGGAGACCATTTGCATTATGCATCATTTGCATTACAGAATGACATAATACATCCTGCATATTCAGTTATGAGAACTCCCTCTTTGGCAGTTTCCCGTTAATTATCTAAATGAATAGATATGTGTTTTTAGGAGAACATTTGCAGTTTCTTTTAAAAAATGTTGTTTCCTTTTAAGTCTGTGTTAATTCAACTTGAAATACTTTTCTTATCCAAATAAACAAACCACAACTATAAAGCTATAGTTGGCCTGAGTTATTACCGTGGCTGTACTGTGAAGAGACGATGCTAAGACTGCCTTTTGTGTTTGACTGTTATAAGAAACATAATCATCTATCATGTGAGGGACATATTTCCAGTAGAAATGCTTTCTGTGATCTTGTGTAATAAAATATAAGCCTGCATACTCAGAAAGTTACTTAAACAGCGAGACTTTAATATTGTATCTTTGGCCTGCCTCTTGTCTTAATGATTTCATTTAAACTAATATAATATGAAAGGTACTTGACAGTGTATGATCTGAGCACTTGTGAAAAAGGAAGAAGCTAATCTCATGAAAGTTGTTAATAAGTCTTAAAGTATTATCAACGTTTTAACATATTATTCACTTTTGTATGGTATTAGGGAGAGGGGAGTTGGCTAATGTGATAAGAAACCAATTAATATGATACAGAAGCAAGTATATGATAAGACCTTTGTTCAGAATATTGCTGGCTTAGATAAAACCTCCCACGCAGTCATTCAATAGCTTCTTCATTGCAGTCATGACAGGAGGTTTTTTATGTCCCACACAGAAGAACATAGGAATTTGTTTGTTGCTATTTATGCAGCTTCTAGCATTATCAGCAATGAAGTAACAACTTGGAAAACATTAGATTGCCTCTTTCTTTGAAAAACATTTCTATTACAAACCCACAGCTAAAACTCATGGGTAACTGACACTTTTTGATTGTATTTGAAATATTCAGCTCAAATGTTATTCCTTCCACTATGTGACCATTTGGAATATTACAATTATCATCCCCCTAAAATGCAGATATTTTATAACTTAACCTGGAAAGAAAGAAATGTCTGATTGCATGCTTCTCTTATGAACCTCAGGATAATCTTGTTTTTGAGAGATGTGGAACTCAAGTGGTTTAAATAATATGCATATTTATAGGCACTGAGTATGCTTCAGTAAACACACAAGCTTGAACACACTTTAAATACAAATCCTAAAAAATGTTATGTATTACTACATGTTCTTATATGCGTGTTCCGCACTCTATGCTTTGCCAAATAATTTTTCAGCAAAAAGGAACAAACCAAATGAAATATGTTTCCTTTTTATTGATGCTGTTATCCAATGTAGCATAATATTTCTATGATTTCTAAGTATATCATTAATACTCCTATAAGAGATTTGACAGGTTAGGTTGTTAGATTTTCCTTTATTTTTTAGTCTCTTTCATGTGCTGCTGCTTAACATTTTGTTATATGTAATGGTTAATTTCTCTGTACTACTGATAAATTCCAATGGTACGTGAGGTCCTCATATATTGTTAAGTCATATTGGAGTCCTATGTCATTAAACCATGCAATAAAACTTACTTTCAAAGAATGCTGAAACTATTTTGACAGACAATTGTAATTTTGGATTGTGATTTGCCTAGGATCTCCAAAAGTTTGTCTCGTGTTGCTATAAAACTATAACATGTAAGACAATATATATTTCCATTTCTGATTTTTTCCCATTAAGACAAGTCAGTTAATGGCTGCAATAAAAAAAAGTGGAGTATTTTTTGAAAAGAGATACTTAAGGAAAAATACAAAAAAAAAATAAAAAAGAGGAAACAAGCAGTGTAGAGCAGGTGAATAAGGAAGCTTAATTCTTTCTATCTCATAACACAGATAGGCAAGACACTAAAAAGAAATGAACAGTGAAAAGTCTAAAGCTAATGAAAGAAAGTGAAAATTACTCTTTCCATACACAAAGTGCATTTTCTTTAATTTCTGTCTGATCATAAGTTTGGCACCCTGCTCTGCAAAAGAGTGGGACTAGCAGATGCTGCCTTCTAAGGCATGTTCAAATATGTTCTCAGTTTGAATTCAGAAGACACAGCTGACATCATTTTAAAACTGGGGTAAAAAGATGAACTCAAGACTTAAAATCTGGGTGACAGCAGTTAAAGTAAGCTAATCATATTTTTAGTTAACAATTTTTTGAATTGGTTGCCAAAAGGAAGTGGTTAAACACTCATTTGCTCTTTCAAAGTGAAGAATTAAGGCTCCCACCAATGTGCTTCTTTTCTTACTCCCCCTCTCTCAATAAATGAGATGAAGTTACTCTTTCTGAAATAGATGTAGAACTCAAGGAGCCTTGAGATTAAAGCCTTTCTATGTGTATTTTAATTCTATTTTAATTATGCTACCTTAAATATTTTCTTTTAAATTGTTCTTTTGTGGTTTGTGTTTTCAGTTCACTACGTTCTGTTCTAAACATCACTGAACTTGTAATTGTTTGAGGCACAAATAATAAAAGCTAATTTGTTGACATTCCCTGAAACACCAAGGAATCCAGCCGAGACTTAATGGATTTCTCTATCCCTTCCTTAAGAGGCTGTTTCTAGTTTAATTCCTTCTCTGGCAAAGTATGTTTCACTGATGCGTAAATTCAGGGATCTAAAGGTTATGAATATAGCTCTTTGCTGTCCTACTTATTCATCTGGGGTCATGAAAGCTCAGCCAGAGATACCAATCTCTTTGCAAGACAAAAATGGAGAATACAGTAAACAAGATGAGTTAATAACTCTATTCTCTATGCAAATGCCAAACACATTTAATAATGCTAGTCTCTACATTTAAAAGTTTGATAGATACTGTGAGTAGGGCCTCTCAAAGAATTAAAATACCTGACTATTGCCATATTAAATCTGTGAAATGTGAAAAGCTTACCTAAACGAACTTCTTCCCATGGACCTTCCAAATAACTATATCTTTCTGAGGCTGTTTTCTTGGCTACACTTTTTTAATAAAGGTTTCCTTGATAAATGCATACATTATTTAGCTCACAAGCTGCTTAATACTATTATCCAACAACGTAATTGCTAGTTCTGATTGCTATAATGATGTTTCCCCTGGATCATCTCAAAGTCATTTACTTATTTTAGTTGTTGTGTTTCATAATGCTCTAAATTTCTAAGCATGAAGTGGATTGGTAAAAAAAAGAAAAGGTGACTATTTGGGACGGATATAACCATAAGGTATAATTGTAAGAGAAAATAATAATGTCTTCATGACTGATCTTTAAATTAATCACTGACACTGTAACTATCCCTATGATATTTTGTGATTCCTAGGAAACTTGTGAATTTTAAATTAAATTTAAAAATTACTCTATTTACCTGTGGTTAATGCTCCTGTGTCATGTCTTCATGTAAAAAGTGATAGTCAAGAAGATTCTGGATAGAAATGAGGAATTTGGTGTTTCTAAGAGAATAAGCTTAATGTCATAGTTCTTGAAAATATAATGACCCAGAGCAGGAGTGCTGAAATCAATCAAGGATTGATTCATACAATTTCATTCAATTCTCCATCTCACATTGCTGCTTCCAAAGAACAGAAATAGAAATAGAAACCCCTAAAGGTATGTATACATAAGGAAAAACACTAAATACTTTAAATTTGCTGCCCACAACTGAGAGAGGTGTGAAAGCTCCTGTTATAGTCAGTCAAGATCTAGCCACAGTAAGTAAACACCTAAGGCTTGATTAGCTGTTCACACAAAGGCACACTGTATTTTGTATGATAAAAATCTGCTTAGGTCATGTAAGACAGATAGCTCTGCCAGCTTTGATGAAAACCGTCTTGATGAATTGCACTAAAATAAAAAAAAATTTGAAATCACATTTTGTTAGTTTATTCATTGCTTAATACTCTTCTGCTTAGCAGTAATCAATTTCCACACTGACATAAAGCCCTTGGCTTTTGCTCCCTAATTTATCCTCTTGGGAACCACATAAGTGCCGTGCAAAGCTAAAAGTTCATTTCATCCTTCTTTAATTGCACATTAATTTCATGTAACTTTTACATGAACATCATAGAAAAGCAAGATAATTTGACCTATTCTTTTATAATTAAAGAACTACAAATACAGAAAAAAATAGTTGCTGAAATTCTCCTTATATTAATGAATTAGGCTTTTAATCGATTATACATTTAAGTTGTCATTTAAAATGATGATAATTATATGTAAGCTTTTTAATTTAGTTGGCAATCTGCTAATTCTCATTTAATGAATGTATTAATTAATATATATATACTGCTTTATCTTTATTTCTGTGTGGCAGTTATCAACCTAAGTTGATAATTTATGCAGTACAACATCAGAGAGCACTCACAACAATTATCATTCCATGTATAGTTTAGAGGCATCAGAAATGGAGGTTAGCAGGCATAATTGCTAAGATTAAAATGTGAAACTGTAGTTCTTTCAGTAATTTATTATTCTGTCAAAATTTAACCTAAAAACTTACTCTTGCTTGCTACAGTTGGTCTGTGTCTCCAGGGTTTTAATTTGCCTCCCCACCTCCCAAGACCCCACAAAAATGATTGGACCTCAGTTTGGATTCAGCTGTTCTAGGATCTGAAGGCAGATGGAAAAATTGTAAAATATAGCCTTGA
>NW_008651010.1:70409-70804 GCF_000695815.1 Acanthisitta chloris | reverse complement strand
ATTGTAAAATATAGCCTTGAATCTCCTCTCCTCTCCTCTCCTCTCCTCTCCTCTCCTCTCCCTCTCCTCTTCTCTTCTTTCTCTCTTCCACTTATTAAATAATTCCTTCTATAACCTTCTTTTGCTTATTAATTTATTTTAAATCTTGATACTAAATGCATTTTTTCTTTTCCTTTTTCCTTTCCTCTTCCTCCATCCCACTGAAGGTTGGATGGGGAAAGTGGCTGAGCAGGTGTGTGGTGCTTAGTTGCCCACCAGGGTTAACCTGCAACAGTATGACACCTTTAAATTTTCTTTCACCAAGAAAAAATAACTCATGGCTATATGTTCACATCTCCTTGGATCACCATGTTTAAAAGGAGAGAACAAATACAATGCGTATAAATTCCTTTATA
>NW_008651010.1:0-70375 GCF_000695815.1 Acanthisitta chloris | reverse complement strand
AGGGAATCTGTCCAGCTCACCTTGTGATGGGTTTTTTGAAGATTTGAGACACTTCTTTTATTAAATTGTGGGAAATGGATTCTAGACTACACCAACTTGAACAGATTTTCTCTAATCATGGTCAGTACTTCTGAAGCCAAACATGTGAGATGTGTACAAGGGACAAATAATGCTAGTTTAGTGATTGACTTCTAAGTAGAATGAAGAGGAATGGTAATTATGAAATACTTTGCAGTTCCTTACCAAACTGGCTAAAGAAATCACACAACTAGCCAATTCTCCAAAGTCTTGGCAGTTCCAAGACTCCATGAACTTTTGTCTTGTTGTCCTAGTTGTTGTTTTCCCCCCTATCTAATTCGTTATTCCCCCTCTTCTAAGACTCTTATTTCCTAGACGGATTGTGTATTTCAGTTTGCAACAGTGCCTTACTATTTTCCCATCAATGCAACAAATTATTTGTTGCCCTTTATTAAGGGTCTTTCTGTGATTTGAACCTTACATATATTTAACACTGTCTGGATGCAGTAGCCACAACATGTCCCTTGAACTATTAAGTTTATGTGAAAACTGATGGACTGTAGACACTCTTGTCTAGTGACCTTGTGTGCTGTAATCTCTTTGATGAAACATCTATCCAAGTTGCTGAGCACTGTGAACAACATTTCAGTACTGCATTTCTCCAGTGATGTGCACATACCGGAGTAAGTGTCAGGCAACATAGCCCAAGTAAGAGGTGCTAGAAGCCAATTTGACCCCCCTATATTGAAAGCAAAAAAATACCCATGCTGTAGAATATCTACTGTATGCAATAGTGGTTTTCTTCTGGAAGCTGTTCCTGAGAAAAAACAAACAACCCCAAACTATAAAAAAACCAACCAAAGCCCATAGTCTAAATTAATCACTAATTTGAATCACCAACCCTAATTCACTTTTTAAGTACACCTTCATTTTAAGGTAATCCCCTCATGGAATGGAAACAAGAACACTAAGTAACATTACTTTATATGGCATTTATAATTTCAAAGAATTATGTCTGAAGTCACAAGTTTACCATATCCAACACCCATGACTTATTTTCAGGACCGAGGTGCCATACATTTTTGTTAACACTTATTTTTATTACATTTCTAAAATGTATTTAGGAAAAGAGGTTGCAACAAATGCTTTTTATGACACAAAATCAATATTTTATGCCTGCAACAAAGTATCAGGATCATATAAAAACACAAATATTGAAGCCTGATGCAAGATTAAAGAGTAGGACACTTGTTTGTAATCTCTACACAAAGAGTGTAAGAAAATTAGTTTTGTATTAGTAAACAGTATTTAGTACAATGACTACTAGAGCATAAGGTTTGGGGACAAAAGTCTTCCTATATGACCTTGTTGCTGAGAAATGATCATTATGTAATATTTCATTATGCTATATTCTGGACACTGCACAGTGAGAGAAGTGGTGAATAAAATAATACTTTTGAAGGCAATGTAACTCCACATGCATAGTAGAAAGAAAGCAAACCTCATCTATCATCCTTGCAAAAAGTCCCCAAACATGGTCTTCTGCAATGATTCTAGCTAGCCCAGTGGCATTGTAATATTGTACTGTTAGTTATTAGCTGCTGGTATCAGGCTTTGTCTCTCTGGAGCCTGTAAATAAGCTTTGCTCTAATACTAACACAACACAGTTACAGTCCAGGCAGTTGTGATACCTTTGTGGTTATTTGATAATGTCTTGGCGTATGGACATGTTCATTTGATCCCTATTCCATGCCATTTCCTATCACTGTAACCAGGAAAGTACATTTGAAATTAAACTTTCTTTCTGGGAAAAAAATAAAAATACACAGTACTTACATGACGGCTAGAGCTGTTTAATAGCCTATCAGACATAATAGAGTTAGTTGTTACTAGGAGCATAAATTCATAGCATTGTACAATCTGGTTTTTGTTTATTTAATCCTATCATTTTAATCTGTACACTCATGGGAGATGATGTCCATAAACTGTAATGAAATCCTGATCTTGATATTGTCAAAGGAATGTTGCGATTGTCTTTTTTTAAATAAGGAATTCACATACATTAATCAGGATTTTGGTGGATTCAGATATCTCTCCATTTTGCTTCGTTCAAAATATTATTGCTTATATAATGGCTCATCTGCAAATTTTCATTTACAAATGAAGGGTAATTACTCCCTTTTTAATGGCTGCTTTTTAATATTTATACTTCTATGGTCATTCTTTGCCACACCTCTCAAAAACATTTGAAAAATAAGAAAATGAAATTTTGCCAAAGACCGTAACTTCCAAAGGAAGAGGTATGCTCCAAAAGCTTACTTTTGAACAATGATATTTGTGGTTATCATCTAGCTGGTGTTGATAAATATTTAAACTCTTTTTGTGCATAAGTTGGTGTAAAATTGGAGTCTCAGCCGTATTTCAATGAGATGCTAAAAATATAAGTTAATTCTTGAGATGTTCAAAACATAAGCAGCTGGACATTGAAACTGATAGTGTCTCTTCCATCTTTGGTCTTCTTTTAGACTTGTATTACAAAGAAACTGTGAAACCTAGAGGCAAGTGAGCCATATGTATGGTATTATTTGTGCAATAATAATGCTAAAAAATATCAGACTGGGCAGCTACTCGGTCCCTTGCAGAACCATGTCACATCATGCAACTAATGATTTATCTAGCCTTCGCTATAGCATCTGCAGTAATAGTGCCTTGACCAAATGCCCTTAAGGAGCTTATTTCTGCAACCAATTGATCTTGAAGTTAATACCTTTTTCTTATTTACTGCCACCACTTCTCTGTTCTTTGCTTTTGGCCAATGCCCCGTCCTCACCATTTTCTAGACTAAATAAATTCCTTCTTTCTTTTATATATTATTACCCTGGAGGTACTTGAAGAGACTGATCATGTCCCTAGAGTTTCCACTTTGGTAGATGGCACTAGATCATTTAATGTACCTTCTTATGGTTTATTTTCTGGTTGTTGTTTTTCATTTTGTTATTGATCCTTGTATTCCTTTAGTTTGTTCTGTCTGACTCATTATCTGTGAGAAATAGCATTGTGGACGCTGAGCAGCAGACTCATGGTGAGGACATGCAGCCTCCTTGCCCAAAGTGGAACAGTAAAAGTGCTTCTGTTAATGCTGAACATGGTCACTGTCCTGGAGGTGCTGGTATTTTAAGAGAAGGATCCTTGGGGTATGCTGCATTGTGCAGTCCTTAATGATGGGAGAGGCACAAACCCAAGTAACATTTGAGGCTCCATTTAAACTTTGAGAATTGTTTTGTGAACTTTGCCATGGTTAACACTGGGGGCTGAAATGAAAGCTATCCTGTAGATGGCACAGGGGTATTGAGGAACAGCAAGGGAAAAGTTCACTTGGGATGCTCATACTGCAAAATGCCATACTACAAAAAAGAATGGTTTTGTTTGCAGATTCAGAGTGGTGTCAGACATACTCTGTAAGATTTCATTTTCTTTTTAAATCTGCCTTGATACTCTTCCATCGCAGCTAACTATGCATCTAATTATATACAAACCCTTGCAGCAAGACAGGGTAATAATTTCTACCTGGGCTGCTCCTGAGGGTAGAAATTGATGTCTCTTTGCAGCATGTCGTGTTTTAGCATTCCTTCAGCGATGAGGCTTTCACTTCTCCTAAAAGTGAATAGGCATGGAGATATACTTCATGCCCCACCTCAGCTGATAGCTTTATAGGTACCTTGAGAATGAGATTGGTAAGTTTACACCTTCTCTGTGTATGTATGTGCTGATAGACATACTCTCCTCACGTACCATTGGAATATAGGCAGTGGTGAAATTACCTCCCACATATCTTGTAAATCTCAGCTGCAGTGCAATATAGTCGACCTTCTTTCTTATGTGCTTTTTTGTTTTGTTTTCTTTCTCTTAAGTGGGTGCAGCTGAGGTATTGACTACAATGATGTTGAGTACAAGCGTAAATATTTACATCAAAACCGAAAATAATCTCCAGAATTTCCAGGGAGATGTAAGACTTGCATGATAGAATTACAAAGAGAGCAGGTATGAGAAATATTGTATCAGCTGCCACACTTTGTAGTGCTGCTTTCACCTTGGATTCATTTTTAGCAGTTGGCGGCACCTGCACCTACCCCAAGGGTCTGATCCCATGCCAGGTAGTGCAGAATGGCTCATGTGCAGGGCATCACTCAGGGCTACCTCCTCTCAGACCAGTCTTGCTGTATCTATGCTGCATAGCACATGGTCCTTGCTCTCTGTGATGCCTATGCCACCCTAAGACAAAGCAATCATTTCTTGTGTGCTTTCTCAGTTCAGGGTGTCTGAAATACTATGAATAGTGTACTGCAGTCCTCAGCACGAGAATTTTAAAGCAAAAAAGAGGCTGTGAGGGTGACCTCTCCTTTGCTGGGGCCTGAGGACAGGCAGGTGTGTTTGCAGGTACACAACCTGTGGAAAGCATGTTAGAGGGCTGTGCAGGGCAAAGGAAGTCACTCTGATGTAATCATGTCTATACAAATAATCCCTGTACCAAGCTCTCCTCAGAACTGTACACAGGTTTTCATTTGGAAACAACTGACAGGTTTAGAGAGATCTGTGTAGCAATGAAAATGAGGACATGAGGAGTAAACTGTGCAACAAAGCTATTTAGTTTATATAGAGGTATTTATTGAGTATGGTTTAATATGTTAGTTCTTCACTCCCTATCTCTCATAAAATTGTGTTCCATAGTTTTCTCATGTGTAGATTTGGTTGCAGAGCATAATTTCACATATATCAAATTGTTTTACCATGCAGATAAGGCAACAATGCATTTTGTTCTGGCTATCTCTGAGCAGTGGTATTTAATGATCAGACAGCTTTGTTCAACTGATGTATCCATTACTTAAACAGCAGATGCAAAATTCCAGAGAAAAATAATATTTTAAACAAAAAAAGTGATCTATATGTGGGTGTGCCTCTCTCAGCATTTATTACCCTTTATGGCAACTCAAACAATTTAAGATGTTTCTTCCTACTCCACCGTGTCAGCCTTGTTCTTCTGAAGAATGACCTCTCTCTGCAGAAAAAGCAGAACCCACTGTGGTTCTTGCATTTTTATGTATTTTGCATACAATTCCTGTGCAGATTTTTTTAAAAAACAACCTCTGTGAGTCTGGTATTAGGAAGAATTAAGTTGAAATTTCATCATTGTTTCTTGCAAATCTTTAGCTATTAATTTTTGTATGCTTGATCTTGAATCATTCATTTGCTTCCTACTTGTAATACAATTAATAAAACACAACTTTAGTGTGACAGTTTAAATGCTATAATGATAGATATATAGATATAGATATAGATATAGATATAGATATAGATATAGATATAGATATAGATATAGATATAGATATAGATATAAATATATTTATTAATTATTTTTATTGTTTGCCAAAAGGTATATATGCTGAGATTTTGGGGTTCTTGCTGAGATTGGGTGTGAGGAAAGTTCCCTTAAACGTGTATTTCCTATTTCACTATAACAAGCATACCAAGGGCAAAGTGAATGTTATTAGAAAATTTCTGGCTGCATATATTTGCACAGTACATACTCATCTCTCCTGCCCAGTGTCTAAAGAAACTGTCTGTAATCAAAGTTGTCAGACAGGATAAAAAAGATGAAAATAACAAAAGTAAAAGCTGACCACAGTCATTCCTATGAGAGACAATTTTCCAAGCTCCATGGGTTCTTCTGGTTCATCAGGCATATCCAAGGTGAAGGTCTAAGGTCATGCATCAGTTTTTCTGTCCAGTATCACTGCAGTGTTGCAGATCAGAAGAAAACTTTATGGACAAATGCAGCACCAGGCTAACTTCTGACTTGCAACTAGGACAACAGCGCTGCACCTTCTCTTACAAGTGTATTTTGAAATAGATGTTGAAATTTTCTTCTAATTATCAGTTGGCATCTAGCCATTATTAATTTTGATCCCTTTCTCATTGCCCAGTAGTGTACATATCCATGTTACAAACCCATCACTGTCATTTCAATCATAGTAGGCAAACTGGGTATAAATTTGGGATGATACTGAGATTAACCAAGAAGTGTGCATTCGGTGACAGTTGAAGGCTTGCTTAGACAGCAGAGAAAGAATATGGCCTCTGAAAATATTGAAATTGTTTAGAATCAAGGAATTATTAAGGTTGAAAAAGATCTCCAAGATCACTGAGTTCCAACCTTCAACCAATCACCACCATGCCAAAATAAATGTAGCACTAAATGCCACGTCCAGCAATTTCTTGAACACTTCCAGGGATGATGACTCTACCACTTAGGGAAGCCCATTCTAATGTTTAACTACCCTTTCAGTGAAGAAATTCTTCCTGATGTCTGACCTGAGCCTCTTCTGGAGCAGCTTGACTCCATTTCCTCTTGTCCTGTCACTAGTTGCCTGGGAGAAGAGACCAAACTCCACCTTACAGGTAGTTGTAGAAAGTTATAAGGTCTCCCCTGATCCTCCTTTTCTCCAGACTAAACAACCCCAGATCCCTCAGCTACTCCTCATATGACTTACTCTCTAGATCCTTCACCAGCTTCATTGCCCTTTGCACATATTCCAGCACCCCAATGTCTTGCTTGAAGTGAGGGGCTCAGAACTGGAAACAATAAGCAAGGTGTGACCTCACTATTTTTGGTGCATGTCAGGATGCCACTGGCCTTCTTGATCACCTGGGCACACTGCTGGCTCATATCCAGCTGGCTGTAATATAGTATCTAATTTATTTTTAATGTTTATAATGAATTTGATTATTTGTGGAAAATTACTGAAAAACGTTAATAAAATCAAGAGTTGTACCAGACTATAGGAAAATATCGGAAAGGTTGGAAAGGAAAGTGTTGTTAAGTTCAACATAGCACAGTTAAAAATACTCTATCCTGAGAACTAAATTACTGGGATTTATTTTTCTTCTACACTCTTCTTTTCCATTGTTTTTCTTCTCACTGAGAGCCATCTTTTGTTCTGTCTCAGAGCAACTTCTTGGTCTTACTTCCTGCTAGCTACACAAGTCAAAAGTAATGACCACTTTAAACTTTTATATATTGGTTTCAAGCTCAACAGATCCAATAAATTAATGAGTACTATGGATCTCCTTGACTCTCTTTGACCTACTGCTTAAGGCCATCTTCAGACACAAAAAGAAATGTTTTGCTTCCTAACTGGGAAGATTCTGTTAAAACCAAAAAGAATAGAAAGATGATAAGTAATTCTGAATCTTTCAAGTAAATGACAAAAGTTTCAATTGACATCAGCAAAGGCAGGTTCACCCTTCATTCTTTGTGAGGTTTGAACAAAGCATGAAGATAACAAGCTACAGGAAACAGGCCAGGTCTGGCTTCTTGCTTGTATTTGTTGCCCATGCATTCCCATGTCCCAGTTGGGAAATTGCAACTATAACTCCTATGCTTTCTTAGCCATAAAACCCCTGTAGTGGAAATACTGATTCAGCAGTGCTTTAACACTTATGAGTGCCTCTGTCTCCCACTGACTTGGAATTTTTATAGGTTCTTCATCGTGACTTGAAATTTGAACAGATGTGCAGATAGACGAACACATCATTATTGAATTCTGGGGGAATTTTCACATCAGTGTATTCTAAGCTACTTAACTAGATGGCTTTTTTTTCTCAAAAAAAAAAAAAAGAAGAACATGAAGCGTAAGCATAGGAAGTCTGTCATCTGTACTGATATATCTATACTGTCAGCCTGTAAAACTGGAGTCTTATATTTGCTTTCAAGGGAATTGTAGAGGTTCTACACCCAAGAGATAAGACAGTACTCTAAGATAAATAAAACAGGGTGAAAGTCATCTTTGGACTAAGTATTCCATGAACTCAGGAGACATACATCTGTCCTTATCACAAGGTTTAAATGCCAAAAGAAATTATAATTAGAGAACTGTAAATATACATAGTACTTTAGTCACAAATAGTAAGTCAAGGTTGCCTTCTCCAGTCCATTTTTTTATGTATTGAGAGACGTAATTACAAAAGTGACTGTTTCCCCTTCAGCTGACTAAAGGCAGCACAAAAATATCCACTTCTACTGTTCATTCCTTGTCCTAACCTCTTTCACAACCAACTCAGCTTAGCAGAAGAAGGAATTCTTTAAAAGTTTTCAAACATTTACAAGAGGGAGATGCACTACATTTGTATATTTAGAGTTATATCTATTTTTACATGCTTTCATTTGCTTATTTTCAAAATTAATGAAATTGTTAATGTACTCTCCAGTGTTGATTTTTCAGACACTGGGCAATGAAGTCGCAACAAGAAGTCTGAGAGCAATCAAGAGAGAATTCAGGGCCTTGAGACAACTGGTTAAGGGATCAGAGCTCTCCTCTACCCACCCAGTTGCAGGGAATGATAAGGGAAGAAACAGCAAGAGCCAGCAGATCAATACCTGGCTCAGAGTATGGTGTCACTGGCAGAATTTGGGGACTTTTGGTCATTGATCAGTCTACATGACACCAGGCCTACTGGTGACAGATGGAGTACACCTGTCTGAAAGAGGGGAAAGGATCTTTACTCTGGAGTTAGCAGGATTCATTGAAAGAGCTTTAAACTAGTCTAGAAGAGGGATAAGCCTGGGGGAGGCACACCAATGATAGAGGGACAGTGTGCTAGTAAGGTCCTTTGGTCTGCCATCTCAGTGGTAGGGGATGGAGAGACATGTGGCAACAAAAGTGTAAGGGTTATTAATGGGGCCAGTTCTGTAGTTCTGTTTAATATCTTTATCAGATGAGGACATCGAGTGCACCTTCAGTAAATTTGCAGATGACACCAAGCTGGGAGTGAGTGTTGATCTGCTGGAGGGTTGAAAAGCTCTATAGAAGGAACTGGACTGGCTGGATCAATGGGCCAAAGCCAATTGTATGAGGTTCAACAAGGCAAAGTGCCAGGTCCTGTGCTTGAGTGTCAACAACCCCATGCAATGCTAACAGCCTGGGGAAGAGTGGCTCAGAAACTGCCCAGTGGGGAAGGACCTGGGGATGCTGGTTGACAGCCACTGAACACAAGCCAGCAGTGTGCCCAGGTGGCCAAAAAGGCCAATGGCATCTTGACTTGTATCATCCCTAGTGTGACTAGTGACTAGATCAACGATTGTTCCCCTCTACTCAGCACTGGTGAGGGCACACCTCAAATCCCATGTTCAGCTTTGGTCCCCTCACTACAACAAGGACATAATTATTGACATAATATTTAGTGAGGCACTGGAGTGTGTGCAGAGAAGGGCAATGAACATGTTGAAGGGTCTAGAGTACAAGTCTTTTGAGACTGAGGGAGAGAGCTGGGGTTTTTTAGCCTGCAGAAAAGGAGGCTCAGGGGACACCTTATCACTCTCAAAAACTACCTGAAAGGAGGTTGTTGACAGGTTGTTGTCAGTCTTTTCTCCCAGGTAATAAGTGACAGGAGGAAATGGCCTTAAGTTGTGGCAGGGGAGGTTTAGACAGGGTGTTGGCAAACGTTTCTTCACCAAAACAGCTGTCAAACATTGGCACAGGCTGCCCAGGGAAGTGGTTAATTCACCATATTTAAAAGACATGTAAATTTGTCATTTAGGGACATGGTTTAGTGGTAGACTTGGCAGTGTTATGTTAATGGTTGGACTTAATAATCTTAGAGGTCTTTTCAAACTGACATGATTCTATGATTATATGAAAATAATATGTAATATCTTATTGGGTGTTAATGTGGGTTTCATATTCTTTTGCTTTGCATAGTTGTTACATAAAGTTGCTTAATTTTGTGTAGAAATTGAGATATTTACTGTCATATCATATATTATTGATTATGCCACATAGAATTTAAATTGAATAATGCAGAAATTATATTAATGATAAGCAAACCTTTCTGAGTGAGGTAGGACTGAAATAACACCTTTACTAAGATCAGCACATGGAATTAACTGTTTTTCAATTTAAATACTGGACTTTTGTTTGCGTATTATGATTCACATTGTTCCACTTCCTCTCTTCATAATATCACCTGTGAGGGGAATCAGATTTGCAAAAAAAAAAAAGTACTATATACTTCCAAGAATCTGCTTTCATTTGATCTGTACTTAATTTATGGAACACATTTCACTGTGTGTTGTGGTACATGGAATTTTACTTTAGGAATGTGAGAATCTTAAAGTTCAGAGCAAATCTTCCTGGCTGTATTTGAGAAGTGCAACCATCATTGCAATTAAATTTGGATTGAATGGTGTCTGGGAAAAAAACTATAGATTTCCTATAGTGAGGCTATAAAAATAGAATGTAAAATCTATTTGCCTATAACATATTCAATAACACCAAGAAGTTAAAAGTATATTTTGAAGTTCTATAGACTGAAATGCCTAAACATCACACCAGTTTTTTAAATATGTTCAATAGAATGTCAAGTTTATAAACATGTTTGCAGAGGTTTTCAGTGATTTACAGTGGCATATTCACTAAACACTTCTTGGCTATTTCAGATGTATATTCTGTATACATAGCTATTCAAAAGTACATGCACTATTGTAATCTGTCTGAAAATATAGCATTGAAGGCCCAAATCTTCCATTAGATGTATCCGAGCAACTCCCCTAATAAGAGTTAAGTATGGAAGCATTGGAGGGCCAATTAAGCCAGAAGGTCTTTCCTCGAAATTCTCAAATAAATTTAAGGTTATAGTTCTCAAACTAAAGGAGGCTTTAGAAATGTGTGTGTTTACTTCATCAGAATCCTTATAGCCAGTATTTGATAATGTTTATAAAGTTAAAACAAAATTTTAGGTAGTTTGTTCTCACTGCTCATACTGCAAGTGTTAGCCAGCTGTAAGTTTTTAAAAAAAGGCTTTGTGGGAGTTAGGTGCCTCTTCTAGCAATAGTAGGATACACATTAAAACCTAATCCCATATATCCTGAAATACATGTCTTTGTGCATATAGCGACTATTGAAGGAGAGAAGTTACTGTATGTTTTTTATTTGATATCAGATCAGCATGATTGGGACAAAGGATGTGAATATAGCTATTTTTACTCTCATTTTCCACAGAAGTACTTACTTCAGTTGTCCTTCACTTACACCCCCGCATCACACCCACAACACACACTCATTGTATAATGCTTTATTGTTTAATCATTCATTTAACAAAGGTTTTAAGGCAAGAAGTTTAATTTATCAATTGTGTAGGATTCTCCTCCTCCTCCTTTCTTCTTCTCTAAAGTAGTGTTTGGTACTTCTTGTGCAATGATGTGAAGGTAAAATCTGAAGTGTTGTTTTATGTATTTCCTTCGGCTCTCCTTTTACATCAAGATTTTATTTATTTTTTAAAAAGAAGTAGAAACATAATCCTTTAAAAGCCTCTATGGTGGGATGCTGTTACCTCTTTTCCTGTGGAAGCAAGCCAAATTGTGGTACAGAATGATTAATTTCAGTTTCATTGCTCTAAGAAGTATTTAAAGGACTGTAGTCAGATTAATATGAAATAAAAAAATGTGAAGTGGGTAACAAAGAGGATATACAATCTAAACAGAATCCAAAAAGTCAAAATCTTACATGCAAAAGTAAGAAGAGCAGGTTTATTAAAAAAGTGGATAGAACAAAAACTGTTTAAAATTTCCTACAGCATTTCATGAAGTCTGCTCTGGTGCTCTTGCTTTCAATTTGTGATCTAAACATGTATTTTTTCTGATAGCCACCTGTTGGGAAAAAGATCACAGTAGTTCACTTAACAGGTTTGTAAGGGTGTTTTTTCTTTCCACAGGCTATCAACACCTCCCTGTATTGTTTAGCATTTCAAACATAAATTTTGCTTCCTCTGCTGTTCTGTTACATTTCTTCTCACACATTCACACTGACTTTCTCTCTCTCAAGCTTTCAGTTCTCCAGGATTCAGAAGCATCTCACCAAGAAATAAAGGCTACACCAGACCCTTTCTGCTGCTTAGGATGAGTAACTGAAGGCCTCCTAATTTATTTGTCTGAAACAAGGACCTAAAATTAAGTAGTGATCTGGTTCTGTTGCCCCAAATTTTGTGTTTCAATTTTACTTTACCACCGAGTTTTGTAATAAATATAGTAATTCATAATTAGAATAGTACTTTTACTAATGCTTGTGAATAACTCTATTTTCTATCATATATGGAAATATGAAAAAAAACATTTTTTATGCACATGAAGTCCTGCAGAAGCACTATCATATATGGAAATATGAAAAAAAAACATTTTTTATGCACACGAAGTCCTGCAGAAGCGTTCATTCCTGCATTATTTGGGAGTGTGTTCCTCTGGAAGAGACCAGCTATGTCTACTCCACACAGCATGGAGCTGTGGGTTTCCTTAGAACCCCAGTTTGTACTCCTGTACAAATAACTCATGTTACTCCTGTATCAGCTCAGGATATTTTGAACTGATCTGAAGGCTGTGTTGAAAGACATCAAAGTGACATTTTTGTAGTGTGAACAAAAGATGCATGTCATGTTTCAGGTTGGGTATACCTGGTCCTGAAGAACACTAAGGCTTTTATAGGCTACCAGTGTTAGCCTGCTGGGGAAGTGCTGATAGGGAGCACCACAGGGTGCTGCTGTGGTGACATCCATGCTTAATTTTAGGAAGGGCCTCTGACATGAATCGCCCTGTGAGTTGTGCTGGGATTGAGTACTGGTGAGAGCTTGTTAAAATGCTACAGATGCTTCTGCACTTGCAACGACTAGTGCTTCAGTTTGCTCCCCAGTCTCATTTATTTAACAGTACAGATATACTCTGTGTTTGTTTCTTCTTATCTTTGTCTTCCTATAGCAACGCTGAACAGTTGCATCACTATTATTAAGGCTGATCCAATCTTTGGCATTTAACCGACTTCTTTCTACATTCTATACAAAGATATATCTGTAAATACACACACAAATCCAGATAAAACTGTTTTCAGTGCTTTCAGATATCTTTCAGTGAAACAAAAAAATAGCCTTATACTCAGTGTTTAGAACTATATCAGCATTTCTTTGCAGTAGTTACTCTTTTTTTTTTCCTTTCATATAACGTTTCTTCCCTAACTCCAGAAACTTTTGAAGTATTTGACTAACCCTGGAATATCTGTTTATAGTGTTTTCTGACTTCGGTCATCAGGTTTTATAAACCATAAAGCAGATACTTTATAAACAACAAACTAAACTACAGTACTGGGTTTATCCTGGCGAAAAGAGCCTTAATGCTCTAGCAATTTTTCCTTTATAAGCAATGTCCCTATTGCACTGCGAATGCCAAAAGCATCACATGCTTCTTTTTCTTAATCTCTTTAGTAGGCCTTAAATTTTAGTTGTGATTTATAGCCTCTCAGTAACTAGTTTCTAGTTTCATACTCAGCAGTATCACAGTCCTCAAGTTGCTGACCTGCTCAGCAAGCAGTTTAGGTGAAAATCGTGGCACCTGGCTGGTTTCCAAGCATGCCTGGACCTCCATTATTCTGGAACTCCAGGGTTCAGTTATTTCAAACCATAGCAACTTTTCAAAAAAACCTTAAATAATAATTAAAAAAAAGAAAAAGAAAGAAAAGAATGAGCTAGTGAATTTGAGAAAAAAACAAACAAACTCAACCTAGTGAACTCTTAAGTACATTGACTCATGTTTCGGGTACAGGTCATCAAAGTGGTATTTATGCCTTCTTTCTTTGTATTGTGTCATCTGTGTAAATGCTGACTCAAAGAAAAATGCACATGAAGACTTTTTTTTTGAAAAGCCAACTGTGCCATTCAAGGTTTTGACTTTTTTTTTTAATGTAATTTAGAGATAGAGCTGTGATTTTCACATAGTAGCTTACAACTTTAGGTAGTAACACTTCATATGACTTTCTAAAGATGTTAATACTGAGATGTTTGAGACCTAACAGCTTTGTCTAAAGCAAAGTTATCCATTTCAACACAGGATGCATCACATCCAGGAGTTTTCTGGTTCTCTGAAATGACCATAAAGGAGCCTAACTTGTCCCCAGATGCAGACACCTCTGTAGCATGTGTATGTGAAGTTATTTGACAGAAATCCTACCCCTTCAGTTTGCTAAAGCCTTAAATTTATCAGTGAAAAATTATGTTTAATCTGTGAAGCAACACTGGTATGGATTTAGCATTCAAATGGCATTAAAATCTCAGCAGAGTAACTGAAAGTGCCAAAAAATAATCCACAGTTTTAACCTTATTTTGAAGATTTGTGTATGCAGTTTATTTAGTTGATAGCAACCAAGCCATGATTCATATTTACTGGCAGCAGTTGCAGCAACCTCAGAGAAATTATTTTTGTACTACTGAATCTAGAAATCTTAGTGACTTCATACCAGGGTACATTAAATAGTTTTTCCTTTGTGAGTCTTCACCCCCCAAAAGACACAGTAGCAGACATTGCCTGACTGTGCTTGTTACCCTTTACAGCACACACCATCTTTCCCATAGGTGAGCAAACTGGCCCAGTCTTGCTAGTAAGAGGAATGCTCAGCTTGTGGTTTCTTCTTGCCAGTCTCTCCCTCTTCCTTGGTGTTTTCTTTTCTTGTGGGGGATTGTTTGTGTTTGGTTTTGTTGGGATTTTTTTCCTTAACTGTGCCCTTCTAAACAATTCATTTCTCTCCATTACACAAAGGAAAAGTAAATACATTAAAAGACTTTTTATGTCAAGCCATGTGCATAATATAGGGGTCTTCTGTGAACTTGCACCACAGGAATCAGAGGCCATCAGAGATTATAGGATTTGTAAAAGTCAAAAGCATGAACTCAAGGGTTGTATGAAAAACTCTTTTGTATGGAGAAAATCTGCTACTTAAATAATCCACTCCTTGGAGCTTTATTTGCCTTGAACTCTGTATTTGCTAGCTGACACTATACTTGAAAACAGTTTTTAATGGGAGAGCTGTTTATTTGTTTGTTTGAAGATTTTGTTATGGGTTCTTGTTTTGGATTGGGTTGGGTTTTTTTTCCCACAGGAGGTAAGGATACATTGCTTACTGTCCTGCAAAATGATAGTTTGAAATGTTAGCATATAAACTGCAATATCTGGTCAGCAGGTTCAGATTAGTAAAGTTCTGCTCTGATATTGATAAATGCATATACTGTAAACTTCTGTTTTGTTTCTAAATATCAGCATGAATCCTGTTAGAGATTCAACCCGTACTGTTTGCCTGAATTTAATCAAGTTAAATCTTTCATGTAAGAAATCAGCTATGACTGTAGGGAGTTTACTTGATTACTTTGGAGCCAGGCACAATTTCTATGAAATCACTAAGTTATAATCATATGGTTAAGGCTGTGATGTGTGGTAAAGTCCTGAACTATGTTTCCCCTAGATTGGGATCACTTGTGAGGCAGCAGCAGATTTCTCCATGGCTGTTTGCATTAGATGAATGCTGCTTGAGGGCATGGCAGTGGAATTGGCTTCCATCGCTTACACAGTTATATAATGTACTTGGAACGGAAAAAAGATGCTTCTCCATTAGTGAATCCAGAAAGCTGTGTCCCTTACTGAACCCTGTGTTTAATATGCAGGAGAGCACATCGAGAGGGGGAAGGCAGGGAGAGCGTGAGCTGTAACATAGGGCTCTTACACAGCTACATAGCACTTTGGGTGTTTGTTGTTTCATTGGGTTTTGGTGGTTTTTTTCTTCTCCTATGCTGTGCCTGAGCATACTAATTGCTTGTCCTTGTTAGTTCTGTAAGTTCTTCAAATGCTCTACTGTGCATAATGCCTTACACTGGGGGTGAAAGTGTGAAGGTCAGCTGGTACTATGGCATCTCTTTAGCAAAAAGGTTTTACCCTCTAGTATTTTTTACACATGGTCTTTTCAGTTATAGCAGTACTTTGTATTTCATTTTTTACTTGAATGGATGGTCTGTTTCCGAGGGACATTGTTTCTTCTGTTGCTTTGTTAGGAAGTCTTTTTTTTTTCTTCACTCTGTTTGTGTAGGTCATGTGAATTGTGGCCAGGAGTTTCCCTTGGAAGCCTTGGCTTGAATGAGGGGCCCAGGCACCATTCTCTAAGAATGCCTTTATGAAAGGCCCATTGTTGAAATTTTGGAACAGTGGAGAATATATTAGTGCAGTCTTGAAAGTGACTGTAAAAATGATAGCATGGCAATATGTATTTGTGCTGCCTTTACTCTTCCTTGGATTGGCTCAATTACAAGCCAGAAAAAAAATAATCTGTTCCAAATGTCAGGTCAACAAAATCAGCCTAGAATCAGGCAGTCAAGCTATCATATGTTTTCTGATAATATATACTTTTTGCTTGTAACCTAATTAAAATCTTTGTTGCTCTTTGTATTTGAAAAGTAATCATGCTCATTTCTTTGTGTGTGAATGGGAAGAGTGGCAAACTCACTTTTCCACAGTAAAAAATTAGTGTTGGAAATAAAACAGTAGTCATTAATAAGATCTGGGTTTACCCTTGTCATTGGTTTGACCTTTTATCTGCTTAGAGTTGATGTTCCTGATGTGACTTGTAAAAGAATTTTAATTCACCAGCCACACATAAAACCTGATGACTGTTAGGTATTGAAGAAGATCAAGCATTTGCACTTATTATTTTGATCTATTAGCTGTCAATGATATACAGGTGTCTTGAATAGATATAGGTACATTTATAATAGTAGTTATAAAAAATGCCTAGAAATGTTCTGCCTATAAATCATCTGCTGTACCACAGCTGCATCAAAGCAGCATGATCTGGAGGATACAAAATCATGAAGGTTTTGAAAGTGAATACAAATAATGTACTTTACAAAGCCAATTTGTACGCAGTTTCTTATAATTTGGGTTTTTTGATAGGATATTAATATTGCCAAGTCTGAGATACATTATCTTTCACTTTAACTTTTGGTGTTCTAATACATATAGTGCATTTTGTGTGATTAAATAAAAACATGATATTGATTTGAAGTGCTAGGAACAAAGAATTTTAGCTTAGGTGAATTCAGCATATTAGATTTTTTGCATCATGTCAGCATTAATAGGAACTCTAGTTTTTAACATGAATAGTGACTTCTGTGCACTATTCATTAAGAAAATTTAATAAACCAAAAATTCCAGGTCGATCAACAGCAAAATTGCAAATAATTATAACTTTTGAATTCTTAAATTAGTGGTGTTTCTACTGTGGTTAAATCAAATTATACTGCCATATACAGTTTCTCAGAAAAAAAGAACAATAGAAAAAATCTGCATTCATTTGTAAGGACTCAAAATACTAGATTTTTTTAATCTAGAAAGAAAGTAGCTATTATAGCTCTTCTTGCCCTGAATTTTCAGTTCATAGTTTCAGTCTTCAGAGCTAAAATTTCTTCTCAGGTGGAGCAGTTTTCACATATCTTATAAAAAATGAGTGCAGTTAATTTATTAGAAATGTCTGTTGCTAAATACCTAAACAAATACTAAATGGATCTTAGAAATAGGCTGACAGACAGTGTCCTTTATATGGTTTATAGTTTTGTAGTATGTTAATTACGTATTTTTATTTTCATCTATCCATCCATGTTTAGCTTTTTTCCCCTTTGCCTGCCATATCTGGATTTAGAATAAGGATTGTTTTGGCAATATCTGGCCTATATAAAAAAATACTGTAAAGGGGTGTGTAATCATATTTATTCTTTTCTTAATACAGGAACACATGTTAAAATTATGAAAGGGTTATTTACTGATTTTTATATCTGCATATTAACAATTAAATGATTCATAAAACATATGCACCTTTTTTAATTGTAGTTTTATACCATATATGTCCCATTGTACATCATCTGGCATTAATTAGTAATAGGTAAATTACTGCAATTTTAGCATGAAAGAAATAAATGTGTCAGCTGTGGACTGTATAGTATTACTGTATCCACTTACCTTTCACCATAGATTTCACACACAGAGTTGTACTAGATGTAAGGAACTATCTTTGTTGGTATTCAGTTTTGTTAGCATAGCTCCAAAATCTGTTTTGATTGAGCTATACTATATAGAATCAATAAATTTTTAGACAGACATATGTATGAATTGGCCAATGAACATTCTTGGTGCGTGAATATCTATATATATATTGATATAGGTATGAATATGGATATATATACACACACACACACCTACACACATGTGCATAAAGCAATATATATATAAAGTAACTCAAAGAATAATCCTCATACCATCCTAGAAACAGATTTATTTTTTTTTGTTCTGAAAAGCTTCTATTGTTAAAAAAGCCAACATGCCAACAGCAAATGACAGGGATATGTTAAACAAGCAAAGGAGCAAAGGAGTGAGAATTAGGACAGAGGGAGATGAAATGTATTGCCAGCGATGCCAGAGGAAGTCTTTGGCAATTGGGAAACTGGACTTAGATCTCTGCTGTTTCAGTAAGAACCTCAACCCCACAATTTCCTTCACATATAGAAAGAATTCACCAAAATTGCTTAAGTTCAGTGTGTTGTAAATGGGAAAAAATAGATGGAGTTTTCACTTAATTGAATTAAATTGTGTGATCTGAGCTTTTTTTTTATGGAAGTTTATTCATTTACTCTTCAGGAAAAATCCAACCCAAACCCAACCAAACAACGGTTTTCAGCCAAAAAAAAATTGTATATTCAAATTTGTGTATGTCCAATATCCTGGAATAGGAAACATGTCAGTTAGTAACATACAGGCTGTCATTGTTGGGCAGTACAGGTTGTCCGTTGAGTTCACAGTGAGTCAGGAGATGATTTGCTCTTGAGCAGAGATGCTAATCCAAGACAATGACAGTACGTGCAAGAGGAAAGTGATGATTTGTCTAAATCAGGCCTTTATTTAGCCAGCTGGTGACAGGTGGCTCTGGCTGCAGTGAGATGGATGGACTGGATCATCCAGCAGGTCTACCTCAGTCTACAGAGGAACATGGACCCACCCGAACAGTCAGAAGACAAGAAGCTGCACCAGGCAGAAGCAGAGAAGGGTCTTGAAACAAAGTTGTATCTCAGTCCACCTTTTCTGTGGTAATAGATTGGATTTGCATGTTAGAAATGAAAACGTGTTGCTTTGTAATATGACTGCTTTTCTGCAGGATTCTTATCCGTTTAATTTTTGTTGAAGGTATTGTAAATAAAATATATGGTACTTTGTGGCTGAGGCAAATCAATGGCAAATTATTATTCTAAAGAACATTTATTCTTGCCCCAATAGCTTTATCACTTAAGTACATGTTTCTTGCCTGATAGACCAGTAAGTCACTAGAGAATACACAAAAGAACAAAAAAAATTTCCTTCTTTCATTTATGAACTTATCTTTACTATTTTGTTTTATTATCAGTTATTCTGTTTCTGATTGGGTATTGAGTGACAAGGATCTGTAGAATTTTAGGATCCAGTATAGGGGGTTTTGTACAAGATGGGTTGAACTTTTGGCTAATAAAGTACGTAGTTGACCAACTGTCAAGTGGCTAGTCAACTGAGAAATATTTTAGTTTGTATATAAATGGAATGATGAATCAGTGTGGTTCATAGAACTGAAATGTGCAAAGTGCTTTGTTCACACTTTAGAGTGGATATGCTTGACATCATTGATAAAATGTTAATAAGAAATACTTACACAAATGGATTATCACATCACAGAACCCTAAAAGATGACACACATATGACTTTTCACCTGTGTAATGATTGCAATAAATAAGCCTACAAAATAGGTGAAAAATAAAAGATATTTCAATAAAATATTAAGAAAAAACTAAACTTTTTTTTTTCAAACAACCTAAATTTGATCCCCCTGTGTGGCTGAGGTACCTTTTCAAAGCAGAATTTGGTGCCTATGGAAGAAAAAATAATTCAAATGCTGTGTTTTGAGGGGAAATATACCTGGTATCCAAAACAAAAAGAATCTTACCTTTGTTTCTGCTTATCACAACCCACCTGTAGGGGCTGTGATGTTCGTTGTCAATTCTTGTCAAGCAGAACAAAGACACCAGACCACATGTCAGGGAACTTAGAGTTTTTAGTTGCTATAACTCTGGCAAGCAGCCCAGTATTTAGACCCAAAAGGTGTTAGCAAACAAGTTCTTAAATTTATAGAATAGACTTCCATGGGAGTGGAGACTAACAAGCCCTTAATTTATACAACACAGTACTGTAGACTTCAATAACTTCTCAGTTCCTGCAACAAGCTCCTTAAACGTGCTGCTTACAAGCCACAACACCACTTTGCATGATATCGTCACTCCCACAACAAACTTCAGTGAAGTGTACAGGGCTAAAGTATGAAGCAAAGCATGGAGAGAGATTGATAAAGACAGAAAAAGAAGAGAGCTAACACAGAAAATCACCAGTCCTTAGATCCCGCATTGGTCCTGCCATGTGGATGTTCCAGAGCTGGGGCAAAGCATGAGAGTGAAAGGCAAAGAGAGGAAAGAGAGAGTTGGAAAATGAGATTAAGGGGGCCTGATCCTCTTCCTTTTATAGGTAACCTGGTGCAGCCTCCTATATAAGCTAGATTTTTTGCACCGTTCTGTTGACATGTGCACAGCAGCCCTTTGAGTCTGTCTCTAGGTAATGAGTTGGGGGGGTGAGACAATTAAGCAGGAGTCTCCAGGTGAAGCAGGAAGTTGGCTCAGAGCAGCACTGCCCCACCTCAGCAGGACCCCCTGCTCTGATGGCATCTTACCTGTCATCACAGTCAGAATGTTTGAGAAAATATGCTTATGTCCAGTCCTCTACACTGCTTCAGGTTGGTTTGTTTCTTTTTTTATTGTAGCTTCTTTTTTATATTAATGAAAGAATCAAGGTCTCATCTGGTGTCAAATGTCTTTACATCCTCCTGGATATGTATCTGTATCTAGAATGTGATTTGCATATATATATCCAGACCTTGGTAAGGAAGGAAAGCCTTTCATATAAAACAATGATTTTTACATTCCTCTAGCCTTTAGTAATTTGGATTCCTTGCTGGTTTTTGACAGGTATCTTCTCTAACTCCAGTGCTGTAGTTATAGCATGTCTTTGGTGATTTAGTTTAATTATAATTTTTCCAACTTATTTCAGCCCATCTATTTTTATGATCTTTCAAGTCCCGTTTGAGTTCTAACCTTATTTTGGAAATATATGTTATGATTTTGTCTCAATACTGTTTCATCAAAACCTTTTTCCTCTTCAGGATTCAATTTTTCATAAAACCATCTGGGGTTGGGTGTTTTTTTTTTAATTGGTTGCATTTTTTGTTGTGCTTAGGTTTTGTTTTTTTAATAATATAATATGACACCCTGTAAAGTAAATAGTATTGACACAATATAATGTTTCATGGTAGTTTGTAAAAGGGTTATTTAAAGCTTAATTACAAACAGTTCTTTGCATTCATATCATGTACTCAGTACACAAATAGACTTGTCATTTTTACCTATGCAATAAACTACAAATGTGTTATTATTTTGTAACCATACATGTTTCTCTTGGATCCTCTAACCTGAATGGACTTTGTCTAGTGTCTAGCCTCGGTGCTGAAAGAACTGATCATTTTTTGTTAGTGTTGGTTTCATTAAAATACTAATTAATTTTTTAATTAACATTATTATGAATTGATGAATTCTTACTATTTTTTGTCAGAGAAAACAACAAAAATATGAAAGCAGTTAGAATGTAAAATCATGCAAGTGGAAAAAGTCTGTTCAGACATATAGATTTAATTATTTAAATACTTAAATAATAAATATTTCTGTATGGTTGTTTAATAATAAATCATTTTAAAATATTCAATAACCAATATATTTCTATTAGTTTTTCGTTCTAGATACTTCCTTAGTTTTCATCACTACATTATATAATCACCTAATTTATCTCTAATTTATTTCCTACATATGGTTTCACCAGGGTAAAGCAAATTAATCTTACTTATTTAGTGTCATTTATGGTTTGAATCCCCTCCCACCGAGCCCATATTACACATATATCATGATAGTGAATTACTGATTTTCTGGGCTGTTTTTTTTACCTGCTTCTTTACCTGCTTATGAGAGCAAGGGTAGAATTGTGTAATATTTCAAGTCTAAAAAATAGTTTTATTATTATTAGTAGAATTTTCTACTCTATCTGAATGTCCTGATAAAATTTTCCACTTTTTCTGTCATTCCTATTTCGGTTTGTCCATATGTCACTTTGGCATTATCTTTAGGGCATCTGTAAGCAGCTATTTTATATGAATTCTTCATATTTTTATTTTAGCAGAATCTCTGTCCAAGCGACTACCAGAGGCTATCCATAAATAATTTGTTTTAGCACTTATACATAATCCTGGACAGTGAGCTCCTGGCAAAATATGGAAGTCACATGAACCTAATGGGAACAGAGACAGGAGAGCATACTTTTGCAGTTGTTTGTCCGCACAAGACAAGCAGTAGTCTCTGTTTTCCTGGATGTCCCAAGTCAAAATAACCCAATATACTAAGGAAGAGGATGAAAGAAAGTAAAATACTGTCATTACAAGAGTATCTGTGGAATATAAGTATGGCTCATATCTAGGAAGCTTAAGAGGCTGAGTAGTTTCTAGCTAATAGAACAAACATGTTTTCTGAATGTCCAGGCTAGCTGTGTACTTTCCCAAACAATTATGCACATGCCATAGAACTTGAAGCAAGAGTATTTGTATGCATGTCGGTGCCTTGTTGGTGAGGCTGGACTCTTTCAATGCGTTTCTACCCAGTACATGATGAATTATTCTGCAGATTAATTCTGTTGTTTATAGGCTGGTGTAGGCCACTAGTGAAGTCATGAGCACGATCATTCAAATACAGAGCACTTATAAATTCTGGCTTCAAAGAATATGCATAAGCTTATTGCCATGCAACACTAACTTGAATCACCAAACCTGAATATTAATGTCTGTGCCAGGTGTTGTGAAATAAGTAATTTTTTCTTATGAAAGCAATGAAACATGATTGTAGCTGACAGTTCTTGTTGACGTTGATGTTCTTGAGGTGTTTACTTTGTTCACATAACAAAAGAGAGATGACAACAATTTCTGGATCCAGGAAAATTATTAGAATAAATCATAGTGGTAGTTTAAAGAAATGACATATGGTGGAAATTGTAGGCTGTAGTTGTGGAAGATGATAAAGTGTTGAACTGTTCATATCTCCTTCCTTTAGTGCAATTAGATCTTGAAAATTATTGAAGATTCTTATTTGTTATTTAATTTTAGATGCCATAAATACGTGATCATCAGTTCTGAAGCACTTAGTGGTCTGTGTGGCCTAGAGTGACTATGAGAATGGAAGTCCTGGCAAACCCCTGAATAAAGTATGGTGAAGATAATGGCTATTAAGCAGGGCTTTACTTAAAGTAGGAGTCGCTCTGCATCTGACTGTGATGCTGCTAAGAGCAGTGAGACACTGGGGTGTCTTGTGCTTGAGCAGCAGCACGCCCTATGAAAGTTAAAAGAACATGCTCCATGTATGAGCAGCATGTCAAAATAAAATTTGAAGCAAGTTTATTAAAGCCTCTACTAGTAGGCTTGGTTTGAGGATTGTTCTGTAAATGAGTTGTAATTAAATTTAATTTTAATGTGGATAAAATGCTTTGTTGTCTGTTGCGGAGTGCAGCTGCAATTTCAAACCTAGCTTTAACAAACCTTTCCAGCTCATTATTTCAAGCCGCCTTTTGAGTAGTTACATGTTTTCAATAGAGAAAGGAGCACTTGCACAGCAAGAATAGAGATGGAAGCAGACAAACAGGCCATCCAGAAAGCACCTATGCTGCTCTCCCAGCAGGATCTCAATAACAGTATTTGAATTCAGTGATTGAAGCGGTGAGATCTCCTAGCAAGGAACTCATATGCATTTAGTGATTCACTTTTAAAAATCCATTTGTAATAAATTATTTCATGGCATTCCTTTAATTATTTATGATACCAAATGGTCATTCAACATTCTGACTCATGGCTTGATCCACTTAGATAAACATAGCTATGCACCTCATGGCTTTCAAATGTGCTAGGCATTTTTACTTTACTCAAGCCTAGTTTAAAATGCCATTCAAACTGCAAGCAGAGGCCAAAACTCATTAGCTGTTTTAAAATCTAAGCCATAACTTAGGACTGTAGCATTGAAAATCTTGCCTGTATTATATATATGTATGTATATAAAAGTAGATATACTGTGTTCAGAATAGGTTTGCTTTAAATAAATGCATAAATATTTTATACTCTTCTAAGTTTGTTTGTTTACTAATTCTCCTTAAACATAGTTACTTGATTAAAATTCTGTATCATGATTAAAACAAAAAATAATGCATTAATGACAAACTCTACAGTGCTAGCCTAACAAGTGGAGTTGCACTTCAGATATATATCTCCTCTTGGGAATTAACCTATGGAGAGCTACTAGGACAATCTTCTGTAGCAGGTAATGAACCCTCCAGGAAGTCATGATCTATTTTGAAGAAATTGTGCATTCAGAATGCTAATGAATCTGCTTGCAAAACTAGAGTGTATACTGGCATAGAGAGTTGTGAGGTGAAGAAACCCTATTTTTCTGTTGTGTAGAAAACTACTGGCATCATTAGAGTCTTCAAATATGACATTGACAATTGAGATGAGCATCTGGTAACATTTGATAATGGTCTACCACTGGAAATAAGGTAATAAATTTCCTCATAATAGTTCACTGCCAGCAGTGCTCATTTATGAGTGAAACAAGATGACCATTTATTTTCCCAGTCGGGCAATGTTGCAGATTTGTGTTCTGTTCCTTTTGGTGAAGATCTGAAAGGGCTATTAAAGATATATTATTGCAAAATAAGAGCATTACTTTCAAATACTCTATGTGACAATTCCTTCTTGTAATTATGTTTTAATGTCGAACGCTTTGCAGATATATTCACATAGAAATATATCTGAATGTGCAGAATACAGCTCCTTCCTCCTTACTACAAATACATGTTTTCTGCATTCAAAGGATAAAAGCATAAATTTTCTGTTGCATGCTGGAGGAAAGCTGTGAGTTGTGCTATTTTAACAATGTAAAAATCAGCTTAAAGCTGATTCATATGCACTTAAAACAGCCTTTGTTTCTGTCACCTCTGAAATAGAAAATGCTCTGGGGCCTGGATTCACCACCAAGCTTATCCAAGGGAATTGTGCATACTTGCTGAAGTATGCAAATTTAGGAACTATTCTCAATTATGAAGCCAGTGCTGCATTTTTGTTTAGTTTTCATCAGCAGTGGTGTGTTTCTGCGTGTAGAAGAAATTCTGCACAGTTTGGGCAAATAGCTAACACTAGTCTAGGTCAGGATCTTGTGCCTATAGACTTCTGTTATAACTGCTGGCAAGAGCAGGCACACTTCTACACTGCGGGAGTAGCTGGGTTAGTGCTCAGCCTCCTTGTGTTGTCATAAGATTATGACAGTTTTGTTAAAAGCTTTCTCCTCTTGTCTCATTGCTAGTGTGCTGAGAGGAGAAGCTAGGTAATTCCAGTTCTCTGTAAGAACATCTGTGCTGAAGTGCCAGCCAGGACTGAGACAGTGTGTCAAAAAAGACTAGCGAGTAGCACCTGTTTGTCAGTGCAGTAGTCTGGATTTGATGATTTAGAAGATCATTTCTGCTGTGCATTTCCTAGTTAAGATACTGTGCAGACGTCTGGGGACGTTTAGTGATCACTGACAGTGTAACATACCTTGCTGAACAAAGTATAGTGTATGCTGCTCCTGCCTTTTCAGTTAAAAAGATCTTTTTCTTTTTTTTTTAAGCATCTGTACATGGGGAGGGTGAAGGGTGAAGGACAGTAAGCTTGTTCATGATAAATGAGTTGCTGCAGCAAAAGGCATTGTATTGCTTACTATGTCTAGTTCCCGTTCAGGAGAAATACAGTTGTAACAGCATTTCAGTTTCTGCATTACATGCATTTAAGTGCCTGTCCACTAAGGACGCCTGCTTCCACTGATTCAAGCAGAGAAGTTGGCATATTATTCCCCAGTGCTCTAAACTCGGTGTTGGCTTCTATTAAATGCTGCCAGACAGGCAGAACAATATTTGAAACAAGACTGTTTGAACTAAAATGTAATTGGAGTCATTTAAAGTCTTATTGCAATGAAATCTGACTTCCTCCTTGTAATTTGACTTGTAGAAACCTCTCAAAAAACATTACCTTTTGCCACAGGCTGTAAATTTAAATTCTGTGCTAGGTAAGCATAATGAGAAAAGAAAGTTCTGACATGGCTGGAGATCATATCAGCTCTGGCTTGATTAATTATTTCCACACGATCAATCAGCACCTTATTTAGATAACTGGAGGCACTCACTAGTTAATTTGTGAGAGTAGAACAATGAGGGCAAGCATTTATATGGTCAGTCAATACTCCAATTAGTGTTAGAAAGTCAAATGCAGGCTTGAAAAGAGCTAGTAGAAGAAAAGAGACTGAAAT
This sequence comes from Acanthisitta chloris, assembly GCF_000695815.1. NCBI lineage: Eukaryota > Metazoa > Chordata > Aves > Passeriformes > Acanthisittidae > Acanthisitta > Acanthisitta chloris. Next base: position 43,966 of record NW_008651010.1, on the reverse strand, counting down.
AACACAGCTGCTTCTCTGGTTTTAGATTCTCTGATTACACTGCAGTGACTCCACTCACCCTATCCAAAAGTATTTACCTAGTCTTTCTAATCATCTACTTCATAAAAACAAAAATTATAAAAGTTTTTGTATACTATTAAAACTAGGTAAAATAAATGCCAATGCTGCATTCACATAATAGCCCTCAAATTTGCCACTGTTTACCTACTCACTCAGCTTCTACCTTAACAGGACTTAGTTTCACTTGCAAGATAGGCACAAGTTCTAGGAAGTAAAAAGCTGCAAAATGTTGCAAGGCATAAGTTATAGAAAGGATCAATTACTGCTTTGTGTATTGCCTGGTGCTGGGTTTAATTTGCCTGAAATATATAATAGCCAAATCTAAAGATTGACTTCAGCATGTAGAATAAACTCCTTGGCCACAATGTCAGATATAGTCAGATAAGCTGGCAGAGGTTTAGGGCAAACATTGTCCAAAATTGCATTGCTGTTATTCCCCATAACATCTAAGTACTGGCAAATGTCAGTGTATGAGAAAAAGAGAAATAATCATTTTATGTAACATTATATTTCTCCACCTTCTGCTTGTGAAAGGAAAGAAGCCAAATTCACAATCTGACATTTCAGCTAAACCATTTTTATCAACATCAGACCGACTTTGACAGAAGCTTCTATTGAGGGAAGAAGTTTAGCAAATTAACAATACATTTTTAAAGAACAATGTTAACGCTTTGAAATATTTAAACATGCATAATATTAATTAACCAGCTAATTATGTCATAAACATGTCTATGAAGCAACTTCATTAGGTTTTTATTTGACATAAAGTAAGAAATTTTGGAAAGAGGATTTGGTTTTCAAGACTGATGGAAGAAAAAGACAATCTTTTTCTGCACACATTTCTTGGGTGAAAGCAATATCATCACTATTCTTAGATTTTTGACAAGTACAGTAGTAACATATTCCATTACTTTTATATTTGATACCACTTTTTTACTTTCAAGTCATACTTTCTCCTTAACATCAAGCAGAGGTTACTTTGGATGGGAAGGCATCATAAAAATCACCATCACAATAGCAATTGTTAAGTTCTTCTGCAAAAATAGAAGCACAAGGATCATATGGGGAAGAGGAAAAAAAAAAGATTGTGTTGCCTCAAAAGCCCCAAGTTTATCAACAGAAAAAAGGAAGCTGAAGAACCTCATTGTTAGAACATTGTCTTGGCTTCCATGGCAATGACTTTTGCTATCCTGTATGCTCCTGGCATTGCCAGCCTTTCAGGGAGAACAATGATTTACCCTAAAGTGTCTACATGTAAATAAAAAATATTTGCATACTTCACTATTGTGTAAACAGAATTGGTTTATTGGTTTTTCACTACTGTTGTCCAATAGAATTTCTCTCTGTTTCTTGGAAGACTTTTGAATCATTTTCTAAATAAAATCTTCAGCAAGCTGCACGTAGATGATCTAATATATGATCTAGCCTACAAGTCCTTAGTCTTGTGTGACCTTACGGCACATAAGTTTGGTAGGTGATAGGTGGGAATTGATTGGAGTTTTTTATCAGAGCTGTACTTACTCTAAATTATAAATGCAACAAATGTGGTAGGGAAGAACTACTCAGCTCACTTGGGTTAAACCAAATCAGGTTCAGAGTGGTTTATAAATTTTTGAATTGTGTGTTATCAGTGGGTCAGTTTGTGAACTATACATTTGGGATCAATATCAGTGAATACAAGAGATAAAGCTGTACGCTGTACACCTATAAAATATGAGTGTACCCCTACACATTTCTAACTGCCCTCCAGTAATCCCAGGCAGCTCTCACTGCACACATGCAGGTAGGTGCTTATGTGCCCATCCAGACTTGTGTCTGGTGGGATTGCAAGTGTGCTGGCTTTATGTGTGACCTGTGTCCATGCTTCTCCCTGTAATCTATGGCTGATGCAAAAGGTCGATTGGGCTCACGCAGTACTCTGAGCTGTGGTTCCCAGCCTGTGGCACCTTTGTAGTGCCATCCCTCTCGCTGGTGTGCAGCAGCCTATGCTGTCACATGGGGAGGAGACCCCGTTAGACCCAGAAGGAAGTCAGGGCGGTGGGGGGTGATGTCAGGCAGTGTCACATTGGAGTGTTGCTGTGTTACTACTTTTCTGTTTCAAGGTGTCTCCCCATCACAAAATGCCATGCTGCTTTATTCTTCTGGGCACACTGACTCCTGCAATTATCTGATTATTGTTTAATCCAAGTGATTGCAATTTCATGCAAAGCTTGTCATTGATAAGTTTCACTTTAGGGGTCTCTGTTGTTTTTTCTCCTCAGAATAGTACATTCTGTTCACACACGCTATTAAAACTCACTGCACTATCCATTGTTATCATCTGTTGTTAACCTGAGCAAGTTAACAAGAGGAGGCTTTGTGAATTCCTCTAGAGCAAGTCATCTAACAAGGCTTAAGAATAAGAGCTTCCAAGAAAAGTAGAAGAATCTCAGAGGATGTGGTAATACCTGGATTTAAACTCACACCCTAATAGTCTTTACCTTTGGTCTATTAGCCTGGCTATACCTTGCTTGAGAATGAAGGGTATAAATTAGAATTTGGTTAAGCTTCCTCAGACAAGGTAAAAATTTATTTGCAAGATAAAGAATAGTTGAAGGGGTATGGAGAAATAAGAAAAGATGTTTGTGTCTTTTACTGTGCCTCATCTGCACCCTCTCCAGACTGATTTACTTCCAGAGACTCCTGCAGAAACTGTTGAAGTGCTAATGTATGCTCTTTATATGTGGCTGTATGCCAAGCTATAGGATTTTGTTATAATTCTCCTTTCCTACACCTCTCACCATATTGAATTTGTCCTTGGAATGGACGGCATCATTAGGAGTGAAGATTTAATTATAGCCACTTAGAGACAACTTAAGAACTGTTGTTTAATTTACTGCAATTTTAGAGTGGAAGCTAGATGGTAGTTTGGAACTTCAGCAGTTTTAAAACACTGACTCATAAGACACTTAGTCAAAGGTTTGTGTAGCGCAAATTCATTCTCAAGGAGAAGTGAAAGGAGTAAGAACTCTCAGGTTATTTTTATTTTCTTTAATGCACCAATGTGTATACCTAAGCATAATCTGACCAAATCTTTTCAATATAGTGGATTTTTATAGCTGACTCACTGTTGTATAAACTAGTCATTTTGACTGGGATTCATCTTGCCTACCTTTAGATATTTACAATATGCACATCTGCATCAGAGATGGTTAACCTTTTATTTAGGAGAAAGATGTCCATTTTAGGGTATAATTCATTTGTCCATTCTGGATGGCTTCTTTAGGTAGAAATGAGACTTATGCTAGATAAACCTGCTTTTCATTCATTTCAAAAGGTGCCTAGGGTGATTGCTTCAGATGTGGATATTTAGTTTTGTTATAATGGATTTCATACCAGCTGCCTTATAAGCCATAAAGCATTTGTTTCTATTCAAAATACATGTGGATGAGGTTTTTGATAGATTTGGGTTTCTATATCTGACAATACCTAATTTAATCTTATTACTTTAGTGTCTGTAATTCTGGGCTATCTTTTCCAGTCTTTATACATGTGAATTTGAAAATATACATCATCTGTCATACTACTGCAAACATAGTAAACTCGTGGTAATTCAGTTAGCCTATGCCAGTTTAATATCCAGATTGAAGTGAACTGTGTCAGTGTGGTTATTGTTAAAGATTGTTGTTGTCATCGTCATTGTTTTTCTCTTTGTAAGGAGATCCTGCTGGGCAGGCATATATCACCAGGGATTTTGATTACTTGTTCAGTAATCTGAATGTATTCCAAGTTCTCCATTTCACTTTATATACCAAGAACAGGGGAACATAACACAATGTACCTGTACTTTAATTCAGAGTAAGATTTCCAGACTGCTAATGAGTGAATATGTGTTTCTCCATTTGAAATTAGTGAATATTCACATCCTTATCAGTTGTAGGAGCATTGTCATTATAACTGAATAATTTACAAATACTAAAATATTTGGCATAGAAAAATAAAATAAAATTTAAAAAATAAATCAATAAAATAAAACAAAATCTAAAATGCAATAAAATCCCTGTGGATTGGAAATGAAGAGTTGATTTTTAACTGACATACACCATGCCTTATTTAGGTAAGATCTAGCTGGGACATGTGCATCATTTTGTCATATTTCACATTATATTCTCATTCAGTCATTTATTTCTTCATAGAAAAAAAGCATTTCTATTTAGAAGAAATAAATTTTTTACATCTGACCTTGCATTAGGTTGTTGATTTCTCTAAGTGAATATTATTGGCAATTTGGCGTCAGTACAAATTTTGTTTCCAGTTTCCCTTAGTAGCAGACTAGCACAGAAATGGCCTTCCCTGACTTTGTGAAAGATAAAAGATTCTGTGTGGGCATGTCAGAGAAGAAAATAGGTAAAATCAAATCCTGAAGGCCCATGAAGGAAATGTAATGCAGGTTACAGAACTTTTCTAGTTTGTTTATTTGTTTCAGTACATTTTACATAACAGGACACTGCACTGTCTCTGGGTTACAAGGCTAGATTCAGCCTAGAAATGAATAAGATGGGGGAATATGGAGCTCTTTTCATGCTTCACCTCACATCAGTGGTGAGCCTAGTGCAGATCTGAAGGACAAGAAAGCACATTTCATGGTTTTAAATAGCATTTTACTTTCTCTGTAATTTTCTGCAATTGACATTCCGATGTCTTGAACAATGCTACTTGCTGGAATTGTGGAAGGTCTAACAGCAGAAGTTCAGAGGAAGAAGAATTCTGTGCTATGAACATGTGCCAACTCTGTAGCTGGGGAGATGTATGTGAACAAGCAACAAAATTTCCTTATCCTTCTCCAGTTCAGTTGCTGCCCCTGCTCTGCTTAGCATAATGGTGACATAATATAGTTTAAATAAAGTTGCTGGCTCCTTCAGAAAATGTATTTTTAGTTTTCAGTGATCTACTCTATATTTGGCTTGTAAGAGTGCTCAGAGAACCTTTGCAAATGTTCTTTAATGATACCTACAAGAAAGTAATAACTTCATACATAATGTTGCTATGAAAATTAATATAGTCCCTAACCATAATACTTTCTCCAATTTACAGTGTTTTATGATAATTAATCAATCCATCTTCATTTTTGGCCCCTTCATCTGGAAGTACTTGATAACCATCTTTCAACAACAACAATATTAACTATGGAAAAATGTTTTATTCTAAAGGATACTGAAGGAATCACCATTTTCCTTACCACTGAATGTATTTTTTTGTCTTGCATATAAATTCCCACAGCTCTCATAATTCTCACTGCTCTCAATTATTTTTAGCTTTGACTTAGTATTAACTGGTGAATATTATCAGTTTTAATGCATTTAAATACATCTTTTCTTTCTGAACCTCAGTTCGTAACTCTTTATGCATATAACTGAAATTAATTTAAATCTCAGCCTTAGTAGAAATTATATTTAATGGGTTTCTACAATCAGCACAAGTCTATTTACACAAGGAAAATATTTTTTTCATTTGATGTAGAGATGGACAAAGGAAATTCAGCCAGTTCTAAAGAAATTAAAAAATATGGGATTTTAAGATAAAACATTAGACTATTTCTACTATTTTTAACCAAGATTTCTGAAGTGTGCTAACTGCATGACATTCCTCACTTAATGTTAAACCATTTTCTGTTTTTTTCCCAAACTTTTCCATTTCTGCAGGATCTACAAATCTTAATTATTTTCTTTTTCCTTTTCTTCCTCCCCTCCAAAAAAACCAACCAAACAAAACAGGTAACTGAATCACAAAGTCATAATTTTATTCCTGAAAGCAAGACTTGGAGTCAGTTAACTGAGCAAGATTGTGTCTTTACAATTCTTTTTCATTTTTCTTCTGCTTCGCCCTGGGGTGTTTTTAGAAAAAAGTTATGTTTATGACCAAATTAGTTGTCATTGGTTCTTTGTTGTCAGGTAATCTTTCATTGATTCCAGAAACCTGAGCACATACGTGATCAAATTTATCTAATTTGGAAGCTGTATCATAAAAAGTTTTAGTACATGCTAAAATACTTGGAAGTAGTATTTTGTTGCTGACAAGGTCTTTTTGTCATCTATAAAGAACTTAAAAATTACAACTGAGCAGACAGCCTCTCTTTACAAGAGTAACTTTTAATAGCTAGAAAAAATGCCAACTTCTTTTTAAGTGTTAAGTTATGAAGAAAACTGGGCTCCTGCCTCAACATCCCTCTGTATTCAGATCTGACAAGGTGAAATGTCTTCTCCTGTTCTTAAACTAATCTGATAGATGAGAATAAGTTGTTTACTATTTTTATTGCATAACCATAAAAAGGGCATGATAGCTCACACATAGTCATGTTTGCTGTGTTATATTGAGAGTTGACCAATTATGTGGAAGCAAATTTTGATTTTCTTTTTCCATTGATTTATAGACACAGCAGTATCTCCTGAAGGTAACAACACTGACAGTTGCAGATAATGGTATCTTGGATCACTGAGTGAAGTATGCTCTTAATTTTCAAGAAAGGATTTTTTTTTCCCCACACCCAAGATGTCAAGACATGAGCACATGGAGCCTGGACAGCTACAAGTGATGCCACACCACCTGTGCAGTTCACAATATACAGTTTGCATGTATACTAGTGAGACTAGTTTCCTAATCAAAGGGATTCAAGGTGTGGCATCACCAGTGTGGAGCACAGGGGCAGAATCACCTCCCTGGTCCTGCTGACCACACTGTTCCTGATCCAGCCCAGGATGCCATTGGCCTTCTTGGCCACATGAGCACACTGCTGGCTCATGTTCAGCTTTCTATCTATCCAAACTCCCAGATCCCTTTGTGCCTGGCTGCTCTCCAGCCACTCCGTCCCCAGCCTGGAGCACTGCATGGGATTGTTATAGCTTTGAGCACAAGGGTGGACTAGAGAACATCCTGAGATTCCTGCCCAACCTGAACTCTGATTTCTCCAGGACCTGCTTTCTGCCATGACTTAGGTGTCCAGAGTAGTTCTGGTTAGCATAGGCAAAGCAGATTTTATCTGCTAGTGTTAAAGTATCTGATCAAAAGGAGATGTTTGCCAGCTCAAGTACTTTGTCAGTGTGGGAACATCCAGGAGTGTCTCTGTAGCTCTGGAAGTCATTGTGTTCATCCTCATGACCTCATTTCACTGCTTTCCAGCTAGCAGCTGCAGATTTGTGGGGGAAGCCTCAGGTAATATAATCACTTTGATTGAACATGTGCTGTCCCATTTATTTTCTGGAAGTTAAAAGAGGTCAAAACAGAATTTCTGCATGTCCTATAACACAGCTACAAGAGCACAACTTGGCCAAGGACTTGTTTCTTTATTCTGTAAACAGAAAGAAAGTTTGCTTGCACAATTTTGTTTGTAAAATACGCAAAATTATTTACTTTTCAAAGAAACAAATATTTATATGGAAGTAGGTTTGGATTGAGTTTGGGGTTTTGGTTTTTTTGTTTGTTTTGGGGGAAGAGAATCAGAGGAATGGGAGTTTCCAGATCTGGACCTACTTTTCTGCAGATAAGCAGCTAAACCAATTATTTGGTTTTTTTTCATTAAATCTTCTGATTATAATGCCATTTGACAAGTAATCACTTTGCTTTTCTTTTTTTTTTTTAGCTTTGTGGGTTTATTATTTATATAGGGCCTCCTTATTTACAGTTTTGAGTGTATTACTTGTATCAGATTTGTGTTCTTAGATTTTTTCATCAACTTGGAAGTTTCTTTATAAATAAAAAAAAGTTAAAAGTTTGATGAGGCTCTAGTGGTACTTATTATTTGGTGCATAAATTTTCTAATAAATACAAGTCCAAGAGATTTTTTTAATAATTTGTTAAAATCTGTACTTAATATATTTGCACAAGGCTATAGACTAGCCTGTAAACACAGACATGTTAGTATGTTTGCTGTGTTTGGTAGTATTGTTGTCAGTGTGTCACTTTATACCTTAAGGTAATTGCCTCTGAACCTAGAGGGGATTTTTGTTTGTTTCTAAAAACATACAGCTTAGGATATCTTGAATTCAACAACTGTCAATTTAAATGCATATTTCTAAATTAAAGTGGATTATTTTAATTGCACAATCAGTAAAGTAAATAATCAATTAGTTAATATATTATTTAAAATATGATTTTTTCATATATATGTAATTTGACAAACCTGCAAAGGTTTATATTGTGTGTTTTGTATTAGTAGAGGTTTCAAGTGTCTTTTCCTGATTGTGTTCTGCGAAGAGCTATTGCTCCATAAGAAGTGAAATCTGCTCAATGCTTCCCTCGGAGATCTGTCTTTTATATTAAGGCTTTATACTGTCATTCATAAACATGTCATTGAAATACCTTCCACATAACTTGACTATCAATAGCAAATCTCTAGTGACAACATAGCCTGTATTTATCCTGAATAAAACAGCTCCAAGGAATGTTTCCAGCCACTGGAACTGAATTGTCTACATTGTTAAGCTGTTAGATTTGTCCCTCATGTGGTTTTGGCCCAGACCAAATGAGACTCTTCCAAGCAGCTCCTGGGCACAGTCCAGCAGTCAGAGCAGACCAGAGACCATCCCCAGTAGACAGTTCAGATATGCCTCATCCTGACCTGATTGTTTTGGAGAGCAAAGGAGTTAATAGGAGCTGCACAAGCTTTTACATGCTGGTGGTCATGGTGCCAGAGCACAGTCCCAGGATATGTAAGTCATAGCCTTGGAGGCCTGTTCTCCTGTCTTTCCTGTATCAAAAACATCCAAGTGAACACGTTTTATTCCTTTGTTTGTTTGTTTGCTTGTAGTATGTTTTACTCATTCTTTTGGAGAATTTTCCTTGCCATTGTATGTTCCATCTTTTCCTCACAGTCATATATTCCATCTTGAGCTTTGTGGACCATTTTGTTCCAGAGATACTACTACCATAGTATTTCACATGAAAAGGATTTGAACCAGTCATCACTCCATCAATTTACATCCTTAATCAAGTAATAGAAAACCAGCAACTGAGTGAAATATTACTGTTATATATGATGTTTGTATAACCATGTGGTAAACTATAGCAGTAAATCTTAATATGCAGTATGAGTTTATGTTTTAATATCATACTATAAACTGGGTAAATGCCAGAGAGGTGGTTCATTCTTAATGTGCAAGTTCTCTTTCCTTTTGCTCTCATATTTGTTTGAATCTATTTAGATTAATTGCAGTAGAACACAGAACACTTGAGCTGTAGCATTATTACATTGCCAAAGTGTTGAATGACAACAATTGCAATATTTCATGTTTAAATCCATTTTAATTTAAACACATAGTTTTGTACTCTGCTTCCTCCTTCAGGCTTTTCAGCAAAGTGATTTCCATAATCATTCCTATAAAAAGGATTTAAAAATATAGCCCAGAAACACATTTTGAATGAGTATTTCTATTTCTGTGTAATTCAGCTTTCTTGGGAAGTATATGTTTAATATCTGACCAGTTTTGCTTATACAGAGCGAAAGAATGTAATATCATTTACAGTTTTGTTCCCAGGAAGGTCCATTTTCAGTCTCCCTCCAGCAACAATTACTCATAGAACTATTAATATTGCCTTGAAACAACTTCTGAAGCACTTGCAAGTGTCTGGAGAAAGAGGGAGTTTCATATGATTTAACTGTTCTGAAAAACTGCTAGCAATTACTGTATTTTTTTCTATAAGTTTGCCATATATTAGTCCTACATGGAACTCGAGGAATGTAGTATTAGTTTAATGCAGACTATTTTCCAGATTTTTCCCCTCCTTGGTTTTTGACAGAAATAGCCAGTTCCTTACAAGGGGTTTTTAATATCTCTTTAACAATCTCCTAATTCCATGCATTGGTCTTAGGAGAAGTTGAAGTACAGTTTTCATACCCTGGTTTCTAAATCTTGTTCTGAAATGTGATTTATTTGGGATTTTCTCTGTCATCTCATTATACCTCATTATCAGTGCCAAGTAGCCACTTTTTCATGGACCCCTGAGGGATCTACCAAATGGTTGCTTTTGTTAGCTGCTGTTTGTATGGTATGATCTGTGATGGTCTGTGATAACTAGTTGTATACTGATTACACTGTACCTGTTGTCATGTGTAAGACAGTAACATGAACACGTTCACATATATTTCCACACTTAACCTGCATCCCTTCAGACATCTTGTCATGGTTACTGTTTATTTCAGACATTTGCAGCATCAGGTATGCTCTGAGCCAGTGGGTTGATTGGGGTTTTTTTCTTTCCATATGATATGCATGCTGTTGTCTTTTGGCTTTATTTGTCTTCTTAAATGTTGTTCAGTAGAAAAATCCATACTATGCAGTGGAGAACATATGTGCTTATGTGTGACATTTTAAAGAACCACTTCCATGAACTTTCCAAAGGCATCACTGGAAATAGAAGTGCTCAGAGGTGTTATATTGAGCATTCAGACACATGTGGTTTCTGCCCAAAAGGGATGTCTAATCTAAGACCAGATAAAATGACTGTGATGAACAAGGGCATGGTGAGAAAGGATCATCACATGGTGGGCAAGGGTCAGCATGCCAAAGCAAACAACAGTTGATGGATGGTACTTGCCGTGCCTTGGACTTCACTGAAAGTGCTTAGACATGACAGGGAAAAGCAAAATATAAGAAATTTCCCAGAATAGCCAGCACCAATAACTGATTCAGAAAGAAGTTAGGAAAACAATTCAGGGGAGAATTCTTCAAAATATCTGCTACTAAATCCAGTGCTATGCTCTCACTGATCTTTTATAACGATGGATGTTAAAATTTATCTACCATTGCAGGTAGTTGCATGTGGTAAGAGCTTTCTGGTAGTATGTTGCAGATAGATTTTTATCTCTTTTTTTCTTTTCAAAGTTGTTCAAGAAGTTCTGACAAGTTGCAGACAGGTTTTATTATTGTTTAATACAGTTTAGAAGTTTAAGTTCTTCTGAATAAGCAAGTATTGAGAAGTAATTTCAAAAATATCAAGGAGCCTAAGCAGTGGAAATCAGTGCATCCAAATGTAGTAAAAAATGCCTAATGGGCAAAAAGGTGTGGATTATTTCTAACTAAATGTTGATATGTTGTAAATGCTCTGTATAGCTTCAGTGACATTCTCCAGCAAGTGAAAATGTAAGGTCTTTTATGTGCTTTTTGAATACTGTTTTAAACATCAGGGACAGGATCTCAACCTTCAAGTGAAATTCCAATGCTAAAGAGAATTAACTCATGGAGAACAGCTTCTTCATTAGGACACATATTTTTAGTATTCTATGTAAAATGCTATTTATTGCCAGAGGAGATTTTGTGAGGGGAAATGGGAAAGAGAGCAAAAGGGTGAAAATAATTAGGAGATGTAGATTAGAAAGCAGTACACTTAGGAATATATGTGATGATAAATGCATTAGAGTATTTTATATGGATTAATATCAGTGGTCAATTTTTTTGAGGAAACCATTGGAACACAGTGAAATGAGTGAATGTGGTTGATAATTCACTAGGAACATTTATGAATGAAGGTATTTGGTGATAGACAAAAAGATTCTGTCCTCTCTCTGTTAGTCTTACTAGATATTACCAATTTAAAATGGATTCCTTCTGCAGTCCATGGTTCAGTTTGTCTACAAACTTATCAATTTGTAAGCTTCATTTACTTTTGTGTTTGAACACATGTGGGTGTGAGTAGGCAGGATAGTAGCCAAGGTTCGCCTTTCTGCTAGAAAGCTGAGCACATAGTATATTTCAGTCTTTTACTGGCCAGAATTTGCCAATAATATGTTGCAGAGAGAGGCTTACCTCATTTGATATCGAAGAACTTGTTATTTAAACAGCTTATTAGGCTGAATTCAGACCTAAACTAATTAAGAGTAAGTTAATCTATGTGCTGCTTTAGGCCATGTTTCTGTTGTGTATAGGAAGAATTTTAAAAAGCCTGTAAAACTTGCTTTTCATTATGAAAATTTTGTTTCCTGTGAAAGACAACAAATGAATGTTGATGATCCTTTCATTACGGGAAAAAGATTATGTGAATAGTAGTAAACCACAATAGAGGTAATCTGTGAATGCTGAAGATAAATTACACTAGTTCCAAATTATGTCTTTGAGCATATTGGAAGTATCATAATCCTTTCTTTAGACATTGATGTTCATCTCTCACGTATCTCATAACAAGGATTTTTCTATATTTGAAGTTGGAAAGATCTGTTTTGATGAAATACTCCAGATGAACTCCTATGGATTAGTTGATTTTCTTGCCCTGTTTCTGCTTTTACAAAATTCTTCCACAGAATCATAGCAAATGGGTGTGAACCAGATGATCTAGTAAAATGTTCTGCCCTAATTCAATAAAGCTCTGTTTCTCATTTTCACATAGATTATTTCAGCTTTAACTTGATTTGCAGATAAGGCCTGAGGTGACAAAACATTTGAAACTGTAAGATTTAGAGTTTGGGTGACACAGCAAGGAAAAGAAAATCTAAGTTTTGAATTAATCCATTTTTAAGGGCACTATCAGCCTTTTAGAGATTCTAATGAAAAAATGCAAGCATCAAATTTATTACAAAAATATATACAGAAAGTAAGTTTTGAAGTAGCAATTGTTAACAAAACAGTACTGAGAAAGTACATTCTCATTTAATCAGGGAATGAGGTGCTGAAGAACTAACATTTTTAAAGAAGGAAAACTTAAGTTTGTCGTTAGCCTATTTTCAGGAAAGCTTCTTAGTGGATTAGAGGTTGTCTACAGATAGGATTGTCTATATAATTAGGCTTAGATTCATCCTATTACTTGATACCTTGTCAGGTGCCTCACTGGAAGTTTATTAACTGCTAGCTGGCTGTTTTGTAAGGGAAGATAGTACCTGCAGAGTGTGATTCAGATTTAGGGTATGCAGAACTACCTAAAGATGTTCTCACCTTTGACCATACTTGCTCTCAGATGTGTCACTTGGCTGAAGTGCTGGTGCTATGAGTACAGTCACCAGATTCTGGACAGGGGAACAATATAAATTTCTGCTGTAACAATATCCATTATTGCAAGTAAATTACATTTCTAAGCTATTTTGATACTGAAAATAATTTCTAGACCGACCAGGTTTTGCTGAGGTGTTTTAATCTGCCTTCCTACAAAACTGCTATGTTTCTTGTTGATTGCTAGTTCTAATATAGCTATGATGCTTCTGGTCTTTGAAAATCATTTTGTAAAGGAAGAAACTGCCATTTGAAGGTAATAGTTGCTCTGCAGTGACTGTCCACTCCCTGATGTCACTGTTACACACATAAAATTAGGTGACATGAATCCCACTGATATCTAAAATTCTGAATTACTGTACTCTTCTCTTGTTCATACCCTCTTCTTTTAATTCACACGGAGGAGCTTGTGACCAGAAAGTTCATGTTTAGCAGCTTAATACCGCATGCAATATTCTTTCTAAACATTAATTTTCTGCATTTATTTTTATTTTTCATTTGGGGTTGTAAATATGTTTTCTGACATTCAGCCTAATCTTGTTCCATATATTTCTGAAGTGCTTTCTAAAAGCTGTGCTCACAATTTATCTTCTGAATTCTTCAGTTCACTCAGCAAAGCCACTGCTTTGCAAAAGTGTAAGTTTTAACCAAAGTTTTAGATTTCAATTTTTACTTTTACCATTACAATTAATGTCTTTTGTTCTTTGCATGTTTTTGCATGTTTTTGTTAAGTATTTTATTTGTCTTTGCTTTTGGCTTCCAGTATTTGCATGTGTGTATAGTCTTAGTGATTTTGTTTTATATAGTCATCTAAGTAAAATATTTTGATGTCTGTTTTTCCTCTAATTTAAAAACAAATTATTTTTAGATCTGCCTTATTTCTACAAATCTCTTTTTTTTTCCCCCTAAGAAAACTGGGTCAGTCTTTGCAGCTAACCTGGGATTATATTGCTGTATATTCACATTCCTTCTTTGCATAGATTTCCAGTGGCACTTTGGGTAAATAATTTGTGTTTTGACAGAACATTTCTTTCTGCTCTGCAGATGAGAAATCCATTAGCCTTCTGCAGATCTCATACCAGCTCCAGTATGAGTCAGGGATAGTCTCAGGATCTTCTGATATTGTCTATATCAGTCCTAAAATAAACATCCTGATCAGAACTGGCTAGTCATGTCCCGCTGAAACTTCTTTTGTAACTTTGCTGTTCTCAAAGCCACTGGAGATTCTTTCCGTAATCGTCACCACCTTTGCGTTGTTTCAAGCTGGCAACTTTTTTTGATCCCTGAGAGTTGGGAGATGCAAAACTTTAGCAGTTTTTTTTTAAGGACATAGACAATAGTTTTGCAAGGTTTGTTCTTTCATGAGAGCCATAGAAACCACAGTTAGGCAGGGTCTTCAGCATGGCAGCAGAAGTGGGAGAATCATTCCTATGTGCATTAACTGATGAACCAAATCACACAGGACTCAGGAAATAGAAAAACACTTACTTGGGAATGTGTGGGACTTGCACACAAAAATAGGAGAAGACTTTTCCTAACCATGACTTTTTGAGAAATATGGTGGTTTAAGGCAAAAATTTTGCACCTGAATATGCCATAAATTCTTCTTAAGTAGCTGCTGTTTTCTGCCCTGCTTTTTAGGCATCAATGTTTCAATACCACTTCAATGTTACTCTCTCATTTCTAGAATTCTTTCAATTTAACCACTTGAAAATACGAGGTAAAGGTCCACTTTCTTGGAAGCATCTTTATTCAATATAGAGCTTTAATTACATGATTACAGTTTTAAGCTTGTGTTTAAGTTTCACAGAGGTCAATGGCTCTTAAAGCTCAAGCTCAAAGATGAGCATGTGCTAAAGTGCTTCTCTAAATGGAGATAGATTTAAACACATGCTTAAGTGTTTTACTGATTCATGGACTAAATTATACTCAGGGCTAAACTTGGGTATCTCTAATGAGATTAATCTAGCATACAAAACTTTTAACTGTTTAAATTTTAGTTCACTCTTTATATTTTAGATGTTGTTTCTTCTAGTTTCCCATTTGATACTATTTATGCTCTTTTAAAATTAAGACTGTACAAGTTTGCAATCTTTTTTTTTAATTAATCACACTTTGCTTAAATTATGTCTCAGCAAGTCATCTCACTCTCTGAGTTCTCATAACGCTGTCACATAAAGCTGTCTTTCATTCCTACCCCACACAGGGAAAGCAAGACATGCTAATGGAAACCACTCTGGAGCTTCATATCTTATTACAAAATAAATCAGTCAGGTAACTGTTGTCTGCATCCCTTAAAGTGTGTTTGGATATAGAAATAGGTGGAAAGAGGAATGGAGATGGTGAAAAAAGTTGAAACTTGTGTTGGATGTTTTCAAGAAAAGGAAAAGAGGAAAGGTTTGAGGGTCTAGACATTAAATAATTAATAATTATTTGTTCTAGATGAAACATGAACTAACTTCACTTTTATCCATGGGAATATAGCTTTAACACATGTACAGCTAAGGCTAACAGTAGAGTCTAAGCATTTTGGAATGCCATATGCTTTACACTTATTAAAAATAAATCATCACATTGCCTCCTGTCCAAATCCTGTATGATTAACTCTGCTCCCACCAATCCAAGCTATTCACAAAACAGACTCTGTTAACAGTATCTTTTTAAAAACCTGGTTGCTGGCCAGTATTTGTAAGTTTTTGCCAGGAATGGTTTGTATATATGCCCACTCTATAGAACTGCACTGTTGGAAAAAAACTTGGGGTTTTGTTTATTTTTGTGCTGTAAGTGAAGCTATTCATCTCTTTAGAAAGTACTTTTGAAAACTCAAAGCTTACTACTTCACATGAGACTTTTCACTCACATTCAGTTCCTCTGGCTTACAAGCGTCATACGGTTGCAATTAAAAGGATGTCACAAAAACTTCAGTTTAAGTAGGGTAACATATGCTCTTAAGGGGTTTGTTTCAGTTTCCAGAGCTTTGAGTATTGCTGGGTTTGAGAGTCACATCTTTCACAGCTAGTCAGCCTTCCTGCCTTAGATATGTCAGCTGATGAGGTGCCAGTTAAAACATCTTCCGGAAATGTTGACAAGTATCTGAAGGGAGAAAGCCAACGTCTCCAAATAAAGGGAGGTGACTGAGGAATAGGAGTGGCGAGTTTTGCTCCAGAGGTGGTACATCTATCAGTCAAGCAGACTATATGTGGCATTTGAGAAATATTTCTTGTTGAGGGATAGAGAAGGGCTTTCTCTAATTCTACCTTCTGCTGTGGGAACAGCCACAGGCCTGCCAAACATGAACCAGAAACAGGGACAGCAAATAATTAAAAAAAACCAACTAAACAGCACTGAGAGCACAGAGATGAAAAAAATATGTGTGACATTCATGCTTATCATAGAAGGCTAAAGCTGCACAAATTCAGTCATGTTACAAGAACAAGCTAAATTAGTGAGGGAGACTCATCTTGCATGCCTACACTCTTAAAATGCATAGCTGCAAAATTTGTTGGATGTGTTTACAAAGAAATGCCTTACAGAGCTATTTTCTCATTATGAATTTGTTAGAACAGGGGCAGGCATTTGACTCAAGTTCTCAATTCACTTTGGCACATGCACAATCAAATTTTCCTAGATTTCAGCATAATCTTTACATCTACAGTGCAAAGAGAGCAGGGAAATCAATCTGCAAATTGCACGTTCGAAGGCTTTAACAACATATTGCCATTTGGTCTTCGTTCATGCAAATTTTTTTCCCTGACAGAGATTCCTTCCCCCCCCTCCCCCCTTTCATTTTAATCCTTTATTTGGCAATTGTGCTTCCCTTTCCATACGGCTCATGTCTCAGTGTACACTAAAAATTCAGCTCCGGCTGTCAATAAAATAAGCAATTTAGTGTGCTGTAGCTATTCTTAATTATTTTCTCATATAACCCAAATCTATTCTTTCAGTTATGAACACTTGGGGGGGGGGAATCCTGCTTCATACAACATCCTGTTTCAGTTTGCTGTATCACTGAACTCATCATTATTTCCACGAAAGCCTTAAATATATTCCCTTTGCCATCTGTGTTAAAGTTCTTACAAGGAGGGAGGTGCTAAACGTCCAGTTGATGTTCAGATAAACTAATATATTAGCTTTGCTGCAAAACCTTTATTTGTTCACTTGTCACTGATGAAGATCATTTACTAGGTTACATTTATGACAATCGTATCTCCACAACTTGTAATAAATTAAAATAAAATTCAAACAAAAATCCTTCACAATTTATAGTAATGGAAATAAAATATTTTTCTGTCACTAATGATCTCTCTCCCCAGTGAATTCTGCTTTTATGCAAGGGGAATTCTGAATGGCAAAGCTTAGTAATGTTTCTGCTTTACTGCATGTCTTAAAGGTGCCAGGGTAATAATGTTCAAAGTATTAAATATGCAAGTAGTAGCAAAGGTATTTAAAATTTCTGGGTGATGTGCCTTTTTTTTTCTGAATCTAGCTGAAAATTTTACACATTTATTTTGTTCTGTTAATTGTTGTCAGCTAAATTGTTGGATTGCACTTTACCTAAACCATACTAATTCTTTATCTTTAGGGTATCCTTATAATATAGTATAATATCCTGCTATGGTTATACTAATCTAATTAAAAACAAGCAAAAAGATCCAAACGAATGCAAAAAACCCTACAAAGCCCAAAATAGCAAAAAACCCCACAGCACACCCCCTAAACCATCTCCCCACCCCTATTGAGATTAATGGAAGAAACATATGTCTGAGGAAGATTTGGAATGGGAAAGTTCAAAACCTGACCATACGAGTATGTTTTTATAGAAACAGCATTGATATTCATTACCGAAAGTATTTTTATTCAGTGGTGTGCTTTTAAAAAGGTTAAGGGCAGAGTAAGTTTGAACAGTCCAAGAGCAGTGTCAACATTTGGCTTGCAATGGCCTTAGTCAGAAGAGGAGGCCATCCTTGCACTCAATTTAGTGACTTGAAGTGCTTGGTAAGGGTATGGCAGCATCATATGACCATTTGGATTAGGTGAGAAGATTTGAGCTCAGTGTTTGTAACGTATGAGATTATGGGACAACGACCTGCTCTAATTCAGGACATGACATTAAGCCTGCGGTAATCTACTTTCTTTCTCAACAAAATCTGACATGGCATTGCTACATTTGTGTATCTTTAAATGCCTTGAGCAAAAGAAGAATGAGAATAACCTGTCCAAAGTATATTTTGTGTTTGCAGTTCTCACAGAACTATGTGGTAATATTTTCCACTGGTGTTCACCTCAAAATAAACTTTAGTTTTAAAGTCTTCTTGGCATGCTTTTGTACTTTCCTGACAACAGTATCAGTGGTCACAGCTGACAGAGGTCTATATTTTTAAGCAGCGTGTTATACCAGCAGTATTACAAAATATGGGTGTGGGGAAAAGGCATATTAGATTGAACACATAGAATTTTATTATTTCTCTTGATAAGGTGCCCTGATTGATCATGTTGAACTGAATAGTTGCTGAGTAGTGTGAAATTTTTAATGCTACCACACAGCACCTTTTGCTTGAAAGTGGCTTACAGATACTGCTCTGTCAATGGTGCTACTCTTTTTTTTTTTGCTGCATGAATGAAGAAATAAAATAACAGTGATTCTCTGGTAGATATATCTGCATTAGTATTTTGCTTTGGATATGTTGTACTGTTTTAAAACAAATCCTCTTGTTTTCCTTCAGGTATTTTTTCTCCATTGTTTTGATCTGCAGAGCAGTTTTGGTGTACCAGTTCAGTTTTAAGATAGACTTTTTTTTCAGAGAGAGGTATGCACCAAATGTTTTCTTATGTTCTTTGGCATCTGAACAAAATACTGTATCTTTGTGGGGCTTCAAGTGGCACACATGGCAGGGATGTTCAATCCACAGGTCCAGATAGAATAAAAATCAAAGCAACTGTCCTTCCCCCAGCAGCTTTTGTAAGGGCCTTAGTACTGACTGGTATGATTTACTAAATCATTCCTGTTGCTCCAAACTACTTGCTATTATGGGCATAGCCAGGGGTAACAAACAGAACTCTGGAAGCTGAAAGAGAAATACCCAATGCATTATGACAAAATAAGCCTAGCCATGAAAGGATTGAAACTTACAATGTACTTTGGTGAAAATTCAGCCTAAAAGGCACTAAAACATCTACACTAGATTTGCAACTTTCTTTATGCAACTTTCTGGAGGAGGGGACAGAACTATAATTATAAATTCTGTGAGGATGGTGAGGCACTGGAGAGGGTTGCCCAGAGAAGTTGTAGGTGGCCTATCCTTAGAAGTGTTCAAGGCCAGACTGGATGGAGCTCTGAGCAACCTGGTCTAGTGAAAGGTGTCCCTGTACATGTCGGGGGGTTGGAACTACATGATCTTTAAATTCCCTTCCAACCCTGGCCATTCTATGAATCTATGAAATCAAGTGTTTTGAATCCTATCTGAGCACTGAGGCACATTTAGGAACACAGCTGCAACATGTGTATAGATACTATTTTCGAGCTCAAATTGGATATGTTCTCAAATATAGGAATATGGAAGATCCTAACTTTAGCGTGTGAGAAAGCAGAGTGGTACCCCACTTGAATGAATTACCTAGCTTGCTCTGAGAGTCTTTCTCTGATCAGAGCTTGTATGAAAGAATTGGTTTACCTTTTGGGTGCCTTACAAGTAAAGATTTTTCAGCTTAAGTCAAAAAAAAACCCACTTTGACAGAACTGAGATAATTTGTTTATGTGTCTGGATCTAGCTGCCTGAGAATACAAATAAAACATATATGTTTATATGGTAATGATTCAAGAGGATCATAGAATTGTAGAATAAACTGGGTTGGAAAAGACCTCAAAGATCATTAAGTCCAACCCTACTGTGGTTACTAGACCATGGCACTAAGTACCACATCCAGTCTCGTCTCGAAAACCTCTAGGGACCGTGAATCCACTACCTCCCCAGGCAGCCCATTCCAATGCCTGACTACTCTCTCTGTAAAAAATCTCTTCCTAATATCCAACCTAACCCTCCCCTGGGAGAGCTTGAGTCTGTGCCCTCTTGTCCTACTGCTAGTTGTCTGCGAGAAGAGACCAACCACCACCTGATCACAACCTCCTTTCAGGTTGTTGTAGAGGCTCCCCTGAGCCTCCTCTTCTCCAGGCTAAACAACCTGAGCTCCTTCAGTCTCTCCTAATAGCACTTGTGCTCAAGTCCCTTCACCAACCTTATTGATTACCATCCTTGTTGGATGATACCAGATTCCACAGTTCATATTAATCACTTTTACCTTGGATTCTTCCTATGTAAAATTGAGTACTATTTAAGTACATGAGTTCAAGGTGTTTTCAGTGTATTTTCAAATCATCCAGGGTTGCTAGTTTGAAATACGTGTTTTAAGTTTATGAAAGATTGGATTTGTCCTAGTTCCTTTGTGTTGCAGATTTGTGAGCTGTCTGTGGAAACTACTACTTTAAAAATAGTGTCTAAAGCATATGCTGTCAAGTACAATGACAATGCTCCTGCTTTGGTGATCTACATT
The DNA here is from genome assembly GCF_000695815.1 of Acanthisitta chloris. Classification (NCBI taxonomy): domain Eukaryota; kingdom Metazoa; phylum Chordata; class Aves; order Passeriformes; family Acanthisittidae; genus Acanthisitta; species Acanthisitta chloris. Next base: position 23,408 of record NW_008651010.1, on the reverse strand, counting down.
TGCTACAACATGAAGAGATCTGTGAGATCTACTGTATGGCAGTCATGAAGGTGGTAACCCCTTTTAAACACCACATCTTGAGATTAATAAACACTATCCTGGTTTCAGCATCTGGAGTGCAAGTTCCATTTTGCATACAATGACCTTGGTTGACACACTGAAACAAGTGTGTGTGTGTGCACACATGTGACTGAATTTATAACTTGCTGTTAATAGCAGTTACAAGGAATAACATACTTCACTGTTTTCTGCTTTCTTACTTTATCAATATTACTTTACAGCTTTATTCATCTAGGAGATACACAAAGGAACATCTTTACCTCTGTTGTTCTCGATGCCGTTTCCTTTAAGATAATAAAAGAAAATCTCTCTAAAAGATGCCCTCATACAATCCTTTTTGTTCTAGGGCCAAATTCAATAGCTGCTGATGTCAGCCGAAAGATTCATATTTAATTCATTGAGTGCCTAGCCTTTATTAACCTTTATCCAACATAAGATAGATAGCCACCACATGTAACCTATTGCAATAGGCAGCTGGCAAAAGGTAGCATACTAGTAGCTTCACATGATTGTGTGTGTTGGTTTCTGAGTTTGTATGCTTCCACACTGGGCCTTCTGGATATTTCTTCTTGAATACAATTCATTGTCGTTGGTTCTGTACTGAGAGAACAAAACCTAATCACTAATTTTACAGCCAGCAGTATTTTTATTGTTGTTCAGAAAAGACTTCTAAGGGCAAAACTATTTTTTTTTTAGGAAAACACTGTCTGTTTTCACTGTAATGAATTATGACTTTGCTATATGAGTCAAAAAATTGTAACTGTCATATATTTTTATGGACTGTCCCAGTATTTTGATTAATGTAGTAGTAGTGCCTTTCAAACTGTCCTGGAGAAGGACAGGTGAGGTATTCATTCCATGTGTACAGTGTTTTCTTAGCTGATGTTCTGTAGACTATGGTCCTTCAGATCTGACTTACCTACAGGCAGTAGCATTAAGGAAATGGTGTGCACAGCAACATATTTTCTTCTACTTTTGAATTTCAGGGGTTTTTTTTTTTTCATTTTTCAAAGGGAAGAAACAGTGTTAGAAAGCCTATGGGGCAACATGTTGCCTAAGAGTAAAAGGGGGGGAACTTTAGAATGTGCAACCAGATGTTATAAAAATAATAATCTGAAGAGCTGAAATTCACCCTGGTTTAGATCACATGATGGAGTTACACACACACACACAAATAAAAGAACAACAACAAAAAAAGCATTCTTGATGAAATAGTGGTGAGCAAAAGAACAGCATGAGATGGATAGACGTTTTCAGGTAGAGAGCCTGATGATTTCTCGGTGAAGTTTTTCTTCAAATAGTTTGTACCCAGTGAGTGCCTTCTGATTCATAACATGACTTAGAGACTTCCATCTGCTGAATTGAAGTATTCCACATGGTAAGTTTAATAAAATAGCTGAGTAGCACACTTCAGAACCTAGTCACATAATAAAGCCACGTAGCTGTGGATTTTGAGACCATCTGAATTGTGAATATAGCAACAAGTCATTCACATCATTTACCATACAATAACCGTCAGGGAGCTATTTTAGGAGCAATGGTCCTTACATTGCAGACATCTAGCAAGACACTACAAAATACAATTTATTTACTTCAGTGCTTCACAAAGATTAACTTTATCCTTGGGAGGCTAATAACCCTAGGCTCCCTTAATAGTCCATGTAAAGAAATAAGCTCTTTCAGTTTATTCTGAGCAGAACCCTAACTTGAAGGATGCAGACCATTTGGAAAGAGTACAGAAGAGTCAAGAAAAGATTTCAAAACAGTGATCTGCTTGTAAAGGTGGTGGAAGTTAGACTTGTCATGAAGTTGAGATGATAGGGGCACATGAGCATTTTAAAAGACGTAGCAGACTGCTGCAAAGTCTGTTCTCCAGGTATACAGCGAATAAATCAAAACAATAATTCAGTAAGGAAGACTTGTATTAAACAACAGGAAAAATCTTCCAGCAGTATAGATAGGGAAGCATGCTGAAAGAATTTCTCTCTGTAGATTACAAAATCTCTGTCATTGGTGGGCTTTAAGACAGATGTCTGTCAGGAATATCGTAAATCTGATTCTACCTGCAGAAAGGAGTAGGATAGATTATCTCTCAAGGTGTCTTAAAGTCCTTTCTTTTATGACTTTCTCAAGAAGAGTACTATTTTATGAGTTAGGAGATTTCTGTCTTTAAATGAACTTTAACTTTTGTAACCATTACCCTTGTTTAGCGTGCAAGAATATCCACTGAAAGATTGTCAGATGCTATATTCCTTCCAATAAGAGATCATCAGCCCGTGGATTCTATGACTTGATTTTTGTCTATGAGTAGCACTTCATACATAATGCACTCGACACTATATTATCTTCTTACAATACTCATATGTAATAAAGCATTTGATGTTATTAGCTTCAGTATTGTCTTAGCTCTCGTGAGAGATTTGTTTCCACAGTGATTCTCATTTTCCCATGATAGTTCAGTTTACTAATAAAGTGTTCTGAACTGTGAGTCAAGTTTTATGTCCAGTTTTCATCCCGGTACTTTAAGCCTTTTCAGTGATCTTTTCATTCTCTGCTCCTACTGAAAAAGGCTTCGCTAATATCAATGCTATGAATTTATTGTTGTCATTGATATACGTACGTAGTAGAGGACATGTTGGATTTTTTCTCTTTTCATTTTTACCAATGAAGTAGAAAATCATTATCATGAACTAAGTTCACTTTTTACAGATTTGTAATTCAATGCTATTTGTCTTCATTTGTTTGCTTACAGTTTTGTAGCTTTGGTTCTACAGGATATGTTAGTATGCGCACTTTAGGTGAAAACTATAATAAATGTTAAAAGAAAGTGAGAGATTTAGACTTCAGATTGAAAAGTATGGTTGTTTTCACATTTTAAATTTATATAAATGCCAACATTTTCTTTCATCAGTAATTTCTTGAAATGAAAGTCCTTTAGTATTGCCCTCAACTTGAAATTCACAAGAATTATTTGGAATTGATATCTTACATTGTAATTTCTTAATGATCAAATTCAATCTATAATTTTTGCAAGCAATTTAATTATGATGTATTCATAAGATTGAAGTTTTGGTTTAATTAGACTTTTAATCATGACTAAAACAAGTGTATTCCAATTAACAGTTTTTCAATAGGTACAAATGCAATGAATTTCTCTCCAACACCACCTTTTGTCCTTTTGTTATGACATTTATTAAACTCTCCCAGGCATTTTATTTGAAGTATTTTACCAAAGTTATCTGGTTAAAATAAATACATACATAAAAGCACCAAAAGCATTGCAAAGTGTGTTGTACTAGAGAAGTAGTAAATACAGAAATAGTAAAATGGTCACATACTTGCCCTCTGTTTGTGGATCTGACCATACAATCACAGAGTAAAGTTATTAATATTGCATTTAAAGGAAAGATCATGAGTTCACTGAAAGCACACGAGTCCATCTGTAGGCAATTTAAATTATGTTAACTTCCTACAGTAACAGTTTAAGATGATCCTAATATTAATCTTGCTTCATTATACTTTAAATCAACTATATAGAAGTTTTAAGCAGCATGACTTCCTCTTTATTTCTTTTTTTCCTATAAATGAAGTACAGCAGTTAATTTTTTCTTAATTCCCCTTCTCCCCTTCTCGCAATAGAACAATGGGTACAGTTTAGGGAACCTGCATGGTCCCCAGGTGACCTGAGGTCTTATTTTGCTATTGGTAAGGCACAATGCTTATAAAGCACATAACAACTGAATAAAATACTTTAAAAAACCCCCAACAACCCAAAGCCAAAACCCGAAACCAAACCAAAACCCATATAGCTTGGATAATTATGTGGTGAAGCCATTTGCTAGAAAATCTGCTATATTTTCTCAATAGTAGTAGGGAGGCCAGCAAATGAGAATGGCAAGTTATTTTCATGTAAAACATTAGCAAGTTGTATAATGTCCAATAGCACAGAGGACATAAATCAGCAACAGAATGGGCAAGAGCATATAAAATACCATGGCATTGTGTGAAGGAAATGCAAACCATCTTCATTGTCATTCTGCTCAGTGTTTCCTTTGTTTTGTTCTGTGGGCATACTTGCTAAGTTAGATGATCTGAATTCAGGCCACAGAATGTAGAATGCTGAAGAGATTTCTATTTTTAAAAATCTTTAGTCTGATGAAAATTTTCCCATACACATTATTTCTAGGCATTTTCTACAGGAGAAGGGCAGTGCCAGTTGTTTAGGGTTGCATGTTCATATAATTGGAAGCATTTTTATTTTAGCCATTCAGAATGATAGGAAATGCATAAGCATAAAATTTTTTATTAAAAAAATAAATGCCTAGCACTTGTGATCTGAGAAAGAAACCTGGAAATGAAAAGTTATCTTAAGAACTGAAAGAAAGCAAAAGGCATATCTGAGCAATCAAATATGATCTTTCTTTTTTTGTGAGCTGGCATGAATTTTGATCCTTGACTCAGGAGTTTAAATGTTTGAGATTGGCAGTGCTTCATGTGCGTAGTCTTCTTGGGAGAAATTTTCTTTCAGCTAGTAGATGAACCATGAAATTGCTGAAATCAAATGGAGTTTCAGGATTGTACATAGAGCACAGGCAGTTTTTCTTTGTTTACAGCAGTGGATAAAACAATGTGCCTGATGAGCTAAGCCAAGGAGAAGCATTTCTGCAGAGATGTGTTGTGAGGTTTTTTTTTTGGATTGAGTCAGTGAACCAAATTCTCTGCTACTATAAATTTTTGCAGATTACACAGTTGTTAAAGGATTGCTGCTGCGCAGTCTGTGCATCTTCCATTTACTTTCCTGTGCCTACTGGACTATAATTCTAGCCAGGGTTCTCTCAGAATTAAGTTTATTATTGGTATATCAGATTCCCTTGACAAAGCCAATTTTGGACCCCTGAGAATTTCAGAGTTGGCATTGGCTTACATTGTGTATACAGCAAAGGAAGAAAACTTATTTTGCATGCATTTCTCCAAAGGGGATAATTAAAGGGGCAGGAAAAAACCCAGTGGTTTGAATTGCTTTGGTATAGAATTAAGTATCTTGATAGAAAAGCTAAGTTTTTGTCATTGGCAGAAAGATATGGACAGTCTTTCTGAAGAATTAACTGATATTAAACTATGCACCTAGTAGGAATAATTACATCTGTTAAATTATGATCTTCCTAATCTCCATAAACAATAACAACCACAGTAGGTACTCTAATACTAATGATAATTATGTAAAAAGTGTATAGAAATTGCAATTATCAGAACTTTTTTTCTCTTAAGATGCTTTATCTGTTGTGGTAATTCAATTTAATTAAATCTTTGCAAATTAGAAGATTTTTTTTCGAATAACTTTGTTAAATGACTGTGGTACTTCAAGCAATAATAACTGTCAAGGTCATCCCATCATATCCTACAGAATGAGTCAGTTTCTTAGAGCCTCTAATCATTTAAAGGAGAGGCAATAGGCAATTAGAGCACATGATAAGGGGATTTTTCTTTGTGGGAATTTGCAGTGTAAAATTGACATTTATTTTATTTTTGCAGATGAACTCACTAGAATTTGCATGGCAATCAGAAAATGTTTTGATGTGTGTAAGGAGATGTCCTCTTAAAAAGTAAAAGAAGTCTGTTAGATTTGGGAAACTAATACTGTAGGTTCAAAAGACCCAAAAGGAAGTAGTATCTTAAACTAGAGTACATTTGCTTATACATTCATAAACATTATAAGTAATTATCAAGGACTTGCATGTACACTAAATGTTATTTTACAAATAGTGATTACTTTCACTAAGTTAAAAAAATGTTTCATTCCATGTGCAAGTCTTTTCAGAGCTGGCTTCTCACTGCAAGTGCTATGGTATAATCTTGGGTGTCCATATAGGAATGAACGTAATGTGGTGGAGAAAAAGAACATGATTTTTTGTAGTTGACTTTCCTTTAAAGGAAAAAACCCCAAAGAAACTGGTGTTTGACAGGTGCTCAGGCATTTGGAACATTCAAAGTGGTCCAAGTAGAGCAGAACCTGTGGGCCAAGCACAGGTGAGATGATGCACAGTAAATGCAGTCTAGTCTTGCTACTTGATATCTTGTGTCTTGCAGATCAGCCTTGGTTGTTATCTTAAAATTGCCAAAGTGAACTATCCCACTGCCATTGTCTTTGGCTTGAAGCAAGCATGGGGAGAGAGTAAGCCTCATTGGCAGAATTTTTCATGTAGGATGCTCCTTGGTGTCATGTGCTGTAAAACCTCTAACATAAGACTACAGTTTGTTGATGCTATGATTATTTTCCTCATTTATATGCTTTCCTGTTAAGATGAGGAGAAAAGTGGTAAATATTAAAAGTCAATCGAGTTTTACACACAGTTCAAATTCTACCTCAGAATCATGTGAAAAGATGTATTTGGAAGAATAAATGATGTTTTGGGACAAAAATTCCAAAGCAAATAATTTCTAGCCAAGGATCAAGTATTTTAATTCAGAAATACGTGCTTGTACATCAAAAGATCTGCAATGCAGATTCCTTTAGCTTCTTTCAGTAGTTTGACCTTCCTGGATTTTCATCTGCAGTAACCTGTCCTTCCTTTTAGAAATGGCAGACAGTTATATCATGAAAAGTTCTATTTTCCATTGAAAAAGCCCCACATTTCTATGGAAAATTTTCAGTTAGGCCTGGCAAATCTGTTAGGAAATTTATGCTTTGTTGATGCTAGCTCAGGTAATTGGTTCCTCACTTCTGTTTCTGCTTGACCTATAGAAATGTCTGGCACAAATATATAGGCAGATAGGATGTGTATGCCACAGGAATAGATTACATTAAAGGACACCAGTGTATTTGAGAAGCTATGATACCTTCCATTTCATACTGACCTTAAAGTGAATTTTATAAGTATTTTATAAAGGCATTGTCTGTGGTGGTTTGTGTAGTCCAATAAAAAGCACCAGTGACTTGTTTAATAAAACAGGATGTAACTTTTCTTATTCTTCTTTTGCTATGGGTTGGGAAAAAGAAACAAACCAGCAAAGAAATAAAACATTAGCGGGCAAATTATAACAGATTGCATTAGTGAAACAGGCAAAACTAAGGAAAATGTTAAACACCATCAAAGCCATTAACCAAGACAAATATTTTGCTTCACTCTTAAATGTGAAAGTCTGATGCACTAATAAGTGGATTTTCTATTTAGCCAGTTGTTTCTCCTCACAATATCCAGACACCTAGTGACTGATTTGTGCCAGGTGGCATTTCTCCAAATGTGTGATATTTCCATGTCTCTGTTCACAGCTTTCTGGAGACAGACAGATAAAAATACACCAGTATATCATTCTACCTGTGAATAGATGAGAATGCATATAAGACTCCAGCAGCAGCCTAAAAATGCAATAGAGGGCAAAAGTTTATCAGTGATTTTAGGGTCCTTGAAGCTGGTATTGGAAAGCTAGAGGAAAGATGAGACAACATGCTAAATGTATTTGAAAAGGGAAAATATGCAAACCAGAATAACAGATCTATACCAAATATAATAAATCACTTCATTGTAAAAGTGTAAAATATATACCATTAACCCCCCTCATTATCAGTGTTCATTGCAGCTTATATTGAACTTTAAACAACTATTGCATTACAGTCAGGTGCTCTCTTGCTTATTTTGAATCGCAGAACCCAGAATTTTGCTGTAGTATACATTTAGTCCCTACCAGTTTGGAGCTTCAAAGTAGGTCTCCCACACAGAACTGCAGAAAGGCAAAGAAATCAAGGTTTCCCATTTCCTTTTCTGTGCTGAAGACTCCCATTCAGGAACTTGATGTAGGGCATATCTGGCCACTGTGAAACTTCATCAAAGGGACTTTGTTCTCAGAAAGAAAGAGTCTAAGAAGAAAAAAGCTTGGAGGTGGTCTCCTTACCAACTGAGAAGGAATATTTTCACTCCCCTTTTCTAGTGGGTCTAAAATAGGAGCCACATGTTGGTGATATGACAAGGTTTCTGGAAGGGAAGACGAAAGATCTTAACTACTTTGTGAATGAGATGTCCCGGAAGAGTGTGTAAGAAAGAGGATTTATAAAAAATGGCTTTTTATGTGATTTTGACCAAGAATAAAAGGGTTAGAAAATTGATGAACAGTAAATGTGGCTTTTATTACAAACAGTTTTGCATCTGAGTAATTTTTGTGATACTTAATATTTCTGCTTTCCAAACTGTGAAATCTGTATCTTCTCACTGAAGATTTTAAAGCAGCAAAATAACAATGAAAGAGTAATGCACAACATATATAATCTGTAGTTGATACTTTGGGCTTTTGTGTATATTAGAAGAGTAGGACTAGACTGTAACATTACCATGTTCAAGACACAGAAAGGTATTCACTAGGAACACCTTGCTCATGCTCTTTAGAGTGTTTTAGACTCCCTCTCCACTGTCTGTGGAAGAAACCTAAAATTAGCTTTTGTTAACATTCCCCAGTTACTAAAATACAGTTATCTGTTAGTTTTTAGAAAAGTTATGGGATTGTCAAACCCTGCTGTTTAAAAGCTGCAGAAGTTTGACCATTAGTGGATTTTGAAAATATGTTTTCTTCTTTATTTCTGTGTCTCCAAGGTTTTGTAGCAATATTGATCTTCAAGTCAATGCATCATTATGTTGTTCTGTGAGACCACTCATATCCTATTGCTATGTAAGTGCAGCCACTAAAGAAAAAGCTTAAAAAAAAGGGAGTGTATTTTCAAGGAAATAATACTTGGATTACAAGGAAAAGCAAAAGGAAGAAAAGCAACAAAAGGAATTTCACTTGAATCTACAATCAATAATATTTGACCTTATCTGGTGTTTAATTGGTTAGTTCTTCAAGTGTTTAAAATGGTGGATTACTTATCCTGGTTAGTGGAGCTGTTTTACAGCAGCTGTGTACCTTTGTATTGATTGGAGCCGTGTGCTTGGTCATGATTACACTGTAATGGATCATTCAGTGGGAAGAATTTACTTGAGCACTATTACCTCTTAAGTCACCACATGATCACAGAGCAGTGCAAATCTTCAGTTCTGTTCCAGAACTGAAAGATGCTGAAACAATAATATTACAAAATGATTTATAAAGCAGTGTTATCAAAAGGGAAAGATTAAAGTTGAAGTAGAAAGGATTGGCAAGCTCTGAAGAGCTGTCAATATTTTTGCTTAGTTGTGTTATTCTACTTAAATTTATTGCATTATTGCTCTATGGAAAAATACAGGTATAAAGACATGCTTATCCATACATGTGTGCCTAAGCAAGGTTGAATGGGTCCTGTAACTAAAATTAGGATTGAGCAATTATGTATACACATCCTTGTGCTTTATGTAATCTTCAATAAAAAAGGAATATTTTTCCTTTTTCATTCTAATTCTAGTTCTTACTCTAGTTTTAATTATATCCTTGTTAAAATTTAGGACTTCAGTTAAAGGTGGATGATTACCAGCTACTGAGAGTAGGCATTCATCAGTTAGTGATACTTTGCCCAAAAGGACTAAGACACTTATTATCTGTAGTTCTGTTAATTTTCTTTACTGCATTAAATTCAAACATATTTTTCCACTTCTATGAAGTGTAATAATTTAAATTAAAAGCTTTCTGGACTTCTTTGAGGTCAGAGTTGCATTCAGGTATGTCTTTTTATTGTTGTCATTAACAAGAATTCCTCTGCTTACTAAATCTCCAGTTTCATGGGGATTTCAGTAACGACACAGCCAAGCATAGAAATCCTAAAAAGAGCTCATTATCTAAATTGTATGCCCTGTGTAATTATACAAGTCATTCAGCAAAACATTTCTGTTATCATTAAACAGCCAGTTGGCTCCTGTACGCTGGTATGCAACCACGATGACTTCAGTGGACGAGATATTTAGTGTTCAGTGCATAAAATAAACACAGAACTGTTGACATGACATATTTAGGACAAAAGAAGCATACATACAGTACTTAGGAAAAAAATGGCATGCTGAATATTTCTGGTTTTGAGACACTGTACAATTTGTTCCTATAAATCCTTTGTGGAGTTTCTTTTTCAGTTATGAATGCAGAGCATACCCTACAGCACTTTCTCATGCAGCAGCAACTAATTGAGGGAATTCTTTCTATTATTTATGGACTTTACATTAGCTTAGAATTCCTCATATTTCACAAACAGTTTCTTGAGGATGGAGGAGCATAACCTTGATCTAGATTCTCCAGTTAGATTGAGTAAAATTCATAGAACCTTACTACTTTCCAGCCTATGTACCGACACTGGTTTTATCTAAAGAAAATACTCTTCTTGAGCTGAAAGAATGATGCATCTTTTAATAGAATTATTTTTCACTGCAAACATGGCAGGACAGCAATTGCAGCAAAGAATGGATATAATGGAGTATGGAATGCAAAGCATATGAGACAAGAGTAGAGAAAGCTTTAAAAATAGCTGATTACTCAAGACTGATTTGTAGAATGTAGATTCATACGATAATCAGTGTTCACAGTGTGACTGAGTAGATTTAGCTGGAAAAATTGTTGTCTTAAGTAAAAAAATTATTTACAACAAAGTCTGATTGTAAGTGTATGTGCATGTAAAGGAAGTAAATAAGACATTTATATATGGAATATTTTTACCATTGGAAAGACAGTGTGCTTAACATTGAAATCTCTGTGTTTGACCAGCAAAATGTAAATAATAAGTATAGCAATTTTATTTTTTTTTTGCCCTACAAGTGTCATTTTCTTTACCAGACATACCTTTTTGGTTTGGAGGACATTTTTCATCTGGGTAACCTTTCAAACAATCATCTGGGCACATATAAGTGTAATGAATCTTCTTCTGGTTTCTCTTTTCAGTTCCACCAGGTGTTTGTGACAGGGTAGTTCATTGCAGGCTTTTCTTCTAGAAGTTGCCTCAAACGTTTTTTTTTTCTCATGCTAGGCTTTTTTTTTATTCTCCCTCCTTTAAAAAAAGTTAAAAATGAAATCAAGCATTTCTGATAAGTTTGGACAGAAGAGTGAAATGTAGTCAGTAATTCCAAGGACTGGATAAAAAGCGACACAAGCAGTAACAATTAATATAGGAAATACATTTACATGAGTTTTCTCTTGCAGACCAAAATCCCTGGAGGAAAAAGAAAAGAAAAATGGAATAAAGGCCACACTTGTTCTTGCCCTTAGTCCAAATTTATGTTTATAAACTAAACATTTTTATTGGTTTGCTGCATATATAACTCCAGACAACCAAAATTACATTTCTATTTTTATTAGCAGAAAATGCCACAAATTGCAGTGAAGTCTTTTATTGGTTTTGCTACAGGGAATCCCTTTACAATAAATATGCCTGGGTCTGTGTCATGGCAATGAGACCAAGCAGATAGCCCACATCTCTGCGAGCCAGCAGAGTCTCAGGAGCAGCACCATGCTGCCTGTCTGCTGGGAACAACCCCTGCCCCATGCTCTCCTGCCCACACTGGGACTGGGAGAGGCTGTTCCAGGACAAAACCATTCCAGGCACAATCTCACTCAGGCACTGTTTTTTCTTTCCATTTAATGACTGTGAGACACTGAAATAAGAGGTCTTTAGTGGTTTAGCCTTCTAAATTCTTTGACTAGATTGCCTAACATAAAAGGGAAAAAATAATCCCAACTCTAAAATAATCTCAGTTAGAGACATATGTAGAGCTAAACATAAAATTACACCTATTTTCAAGCACACACATTTCTCTCATATAAATAGTGTCAAATGATTCATAAAGGCTAGTTAATTGAAGATTTTGCATAACAAAGTGCATATATGTAGAAAGCAAACTACCTCTAGAAACTATTCCTCCACTAATGAACATTATAAATAAAGCAACAAAAAAGCAAAGCTATACTTTCTTTTCATAATGACAACTGATATCTAGAATATGAATCCAAAGCTGAAAGTATAGCAGAGGAAATTATATAGGAAAATTTCAGCTGGAAAATATCTGAAAAACTGAATATATTCCAGTGATTAGTTTTAATATTTTTTTCTGAAATATCTTTACTTGCAAACATTCCATTTGCTATATATATTACTGGACTTTGCAGTCAAAAATACCATGGCATTAAGCAGGTAGAATGTTTGTAAAAGATGACAACTGGCAATTAAATGCAAGGATTCTGATATTATTTGCACCGCTAAACTTGAAATGTTAGTGAAGCTCTTACCAATTTCAGTTCAATGTCAGGTTTTGGCTGGGAATAGGTAGTAACTTATATAAATATCTCAGAATATATTTTTAAACAGTTTTTCATAGATGTTTCAAGGGGGACAAGCAAAGAAGGGAGCCAGCTGCAGCTTTCTTCAAATAGCAGAGAGCAGGGAAAGTGCCATTCTCATTCTTTATTCATTATTTAACCCTTATGATTTCTTCCTTGCATCTTCAAAAGATCTGTATCATCAGTTACTTTGAAAAGTACAACCTTTTGATTATAGATTGCCAGGAGTGTCACCTTCTATGTGTCTATTTTAAATATCTAAATTGGCCTTAGGGAATCTAAAGAAGAACCTCACAGGCCTTTTTGATTAGCATTTATAGTCTTTGAAAGTGCTGCATTTTTTCTCTTCTTTGAACACCAAATGAGGACTTCTGTACCCTTACTTAGATACAGTGGAAATTCTCCAAGGAAATTCTGTGGTTCAACAAAAAATTCCATCCATACAAGAGCTGCATAAGCTTGACCCTCATGACTACACTACCAATAATTCAAATAAAATCACATATGAACTGGCATTGGGTCATAGCAAAAGATACAGCAGTTATTGCTGTGCAGTGATGGATGGACTTATATAATGATGTTGAAAACTGATACTGATTCGTGAAGTTTCTGCTACTTTCAAAATAAGCAGCCTTCACCTTGCCTTCAAAATCTGGATGGGAAAAGAAACTGTTTCCCTTTCTTGGTCTACATAGGTATTTCAAAAGCTTATTCACTGATACTTGTTATATTCACAAACTATTTGTGCTAGCTGTTTGCATGATTTACAACAGAAGGGATTCTGTCTACCTGAGAAATCATTGTCTGGGATAAATAGTACAGCAGTGGTATGCACAGCGGTAGAGGCAACCTAAGGTGAACAGCGGCCAAGAGGGTGTGATGGGAGTTGTTACGTATGTTTTACTTATAACTCTTTTATATCTCTTTGTGATGTATAGGCAGCATGGTGCACACTGTGAATCTTAAACATTTGCATTTCTGTTCCAGCTTTGAGGAGGGAAAAATACTGTGCTCTGTATTAATTGGATATCTTTGGCTCAAGCTTTTAAGTGTGACAAATGGAGATGTGCCAAACTGCCTGAAAGTAATTTGGGCTGTCAGTGAACCACGGTGGCTGCCAGTTTGCAGACAATTTCTAGTCTTCTTGGGTCTGTCACATCTCTTTCACACTACCTATTTACCATCTGAATAGAAGGCCAGGACTCTGAAACATAAATAAACATATTTGTCTTTAATATGGGTGTGTTTCTTTGAGGGACTTGCATTACACTGAGCCACACGTCATAAAGCAACCTGAACTTTCTGCAATGACACAAATCGGAGACAGGGCTCCTCAAGCAAGCAACAATTACGGTGCTGCTGGGAGCCAAAGAACGTAATTAATATTGAGGCAACTTTGTGGTTGCCACGTAGTTTTCTCATGTTGGAATGATGTTTGTGTTAGATTAGCTCATTCTCTCCAGGACACCTGAAAGTCTATTTGCAATAGAACAACCAACCTACCCCTGCGGATGTGACAGCAGAAGGCTTTGTCGCTTTATGAGTCTAGTCCAAAGATGCCTTATGCTCCTTAGTTTACAGGAAATCCAGGGTAAACCTTTTATTTACAAATAGGGAACACTTGCCAGAACAGAATAAAAAAGCAGCTGATTAATCAGCATGCAGCTTTCATCTTGTAGGGCCTAGCTGCCTAGACCCTTTTAACAACTGGAAGATTAGCTTGGTGAGAGAAATGTTGTGTGCAAATGCCTTTGATAGCTCTGTGCTTTAGTCTATCATGCTTTGGAAAGGGGATAGCACAAGGCTGGAAAAAGTCTGCATGATAGAACAGAGAGTGTTCATGGCTGGGGAAAAAAATTACCTCATTCTAGTTCTGTACTGCTGCTCTTTGAAGCAAAATGAGAGGCAAGCTTGCTCTGGCACTTCAGCTGATAAAATCTGCTTTCTGGAACATTACCAAGTCTAAACATATATCATCTACAAGAAATAAGCCAGATGAAGGATTGTATTCCTAAATAGTCTTGGAATATCTAGGCAACTGCTAAGAAAACACAAATAAGGAACAGTGCCCTGATAGTTCAACCCTTAAAATATGCAGCTGTTCATTACCAGAATTATATATCTCGTGCTGCCCTTCTGAAGGAAGGCATGGTGCACAGAGCTGGAACAATTACGGAATTATAGTACAATAAGAATGGCCTCCTAAAGTGTCACATGCATGTAGAGAAAGATAAGAAAGGCCAGCTTAAGTTCTTGGCATTTTAAAGAAGGCAATCAAGAAACCCTTTGAATTCTTTGGTTTTCTTTCCCTGCAGTTCATCTACATTTTTATGCAGGTCTGACAAAGCATCCCATTCATGTGTCAGCACTCTCGTCTCTGGATGCATTAGTGTTTATTACAGGCTGAATTTGCAGATGCTACCATCTGAAAACAGAAATAGAGCCAGTTGTGTGGCCTTAATATTATATAATTACTAATGATTTCATGCTTCCCTCCCCAGTGCTTCTGAAATAAAAACAGCAACATTAGCATGGTCAAGCATAACAGGGCTCAATACAATCCTGTAAGCCTAAATTGTTTTGCCATAACAGGCTTTGAATTTCACTCTGAAATAAAATATGTTGCGTTAATCAGCTTACTGTTAATGAATGATTTGGGTGACATATTTGGCACATTTTTGCACATTTAGCTATGATCTGGGTTTTTTTTAATTGATCACACATAAAATGTATACTCTGAAGAGTGGGCTGGAGAGTCTTGAATCTTTTGTATTTGAAAATAATAGTCGCATTTTTCATCTCCCAAAAGCTTATTCAGGACTATGGTCTGGAAATTAGCCAAATATTTTTTTTTTCCTTTGTTATATTTCTAGATGTTGTTTCTCTTCATGCATTTGAATTGTATTGGCAATACCCATAATCATACTCAGTCCTTTGATTAAGCAAAAACATGCAATATTTTGAGTTGAGAAAGTTATTATCCAGAAATAAAGTCTGTTGATAAAGAGTAAGAATTACACTCTTCCAGTATATTTAATACAATCGTGTTCAATATGGCTGGTGTTAAATGCTTCCTCATGTAGAAAAAGGCAAAATCATAAAAGAAGGTAATTTAATAATACAACAGGTTCTCTATTTTATTTCATACATTGGCAGTAGAAGATTTGAGTTATTTCTACATTTTGAAATGACAAAAAAAGAATTAATATATGTTGGTATACTGGGAGAGCATTTAAAGATGTATGGAGTTTTTATATATCTGATGTTTTTTATTCTCTTATTTTGTCCAGAGTTTTGAAGGTGATGGGTCCAGTAAATTATCTGTCAATCAGGATCAAATTCTAAGTGAACATTCTGTAAAAATTTACAAAGAAATTATTAAGGATGATGAATGTTTCAGTGTGTCCCTCTGTTGTGTAAATACTACAAGACTTAAGAAAAAGTAAAACCTAAGCAAAATGTTTGGATTGCAAAGATCAATTAGAGGATCCAACTAACAGAGTCTGTATTTCTGGAGTTTGGTGGACACAGAGAGTGCAGTGACAGGCTTACTGCATGGTTATGCCAAAGAAACAGAATCCTTATTATCAGAGCTGTAAGACACTTTTATTACCTTTATCTCAGATGCTCTGTAACTATGTTCACAGAGTAGCTTTACCAGAACCTCTAAGGGTTGTGCATGATGGTTCTTGCATCTTTTGTCTTATATTCTTTTTACTTTGCTCTGCTGTAAGCTAGTCACTGAAAGCTTGTATCACTGCTAATTTCCGTATCTCTGTTGTGTAGACTGGGCAGAAGTCACTTTTCTTCTTGCTGCTTTCTCAGTGACCCAATAATTGGATGCTTGAGAGGGGAAATAATTAATAAAGTCATTAATTCTTGTCACTGGCTCCTTGAACAAGCACCTCAAGTAGTAAAGTGCTTACAATACAAGAGATGTTGTAACTGTCTTCTGCAATGACAGCTCAGAAGACTTTTAGAGACAGAAGACTTTTAGTCTTCAAGACATTTGTCCGTCTTTTACATGGTTTCCAAAATTTAAGCAGACATTAATCAGAAGCAATATGCCATATGAAGCATAAAGTCATATGGAAATCCACTATCGAGAGAGAGTAATTGTAGTTCTTTGTCCAAACCATGTTGTGGTAGAGGAGCTCCCAAAGGGAGCTCATGTGCAGGGTCCTGGTCTCAAGGTCCACATACTTATCATGCAAATTACACGTGGGCACCACTGTGCCTGCATAGCTCCTCTTCTGACTGGTGTTGGGCTGTTCTTGCTGTTTATTATTTGCTCATATTATTTGTTTGTGGCCAGTAGATAAGGTCAACAGAAAGGGAACTTCAGGACAATAAAATGGGTTTTAAAAATGTAGTAAGTAATGAGAGTTTCTAAGAGGAAACTAGATATGAAAGCTTATGGGTTGAATAGAGTATAACAGAGTCTTCTTAGCCACACAAGAATCTGCAAATAGCATAAGAATTATTTTAAAACTAGAAATTGTATCTTGCTAAGATTTTACCAATGCAAATTTGAATGATCTTTGCAGTTGTAAATTAAAGCCATTACCAGGACACTCTCTTAGACTGCTCACTGAAAATTAAACTGTGAAAGCTTGACATTGCACAGTTTTAGGAATATGTTTGCTGCCATGGAAATCTTGCTTTTAGATAAGAGAATTGCCGAACTGAAGTAAGGTAGTTCTGGATGCCTTTCAATTAGTAATATTACTAGCTTTTAAGATTCAGAGCTCTGGTTTTGATCTTTCAGGATATGGTTGGAATAATGTGGTTTGACATATCTGAATATTTGAGCTTGGTCTCCGAATTTCTGTCTCTTTAATCTATAAGGTTTCTCTATTTCATTTAGTTTTGTAATTTATTATAACAAGTAAAATTCAAATCCTGTTAGAGAAAGACAATCCTTCAATTAAAATACTATGGGTCTATAAGTTATCATTTTTTGTTTCTTGTCATGACAGCTGATTAGCAATTATGTATGCTGCAAATGTATAGTTACAAGAAATATGACCTGATTTCATTGGCTTTTATGTCATGGTATTGAACAGTATTGGCTTATTCTTATGTTTCTCTTTCAGACACAGATACTGGGGGTGACACCCTCTAAGTTTAGTGCTGCTGTAATAGTTGACATAGCTGGGGATTTGGTTTAGGATGTCTGTAAGCAGTTCTGCCTTGAGAGTGGAAAAAAAAAGAGAAAGATTTACATTCATTTTGTGATTCTTTGTTCCTATGGAAATTGAAGACACCTTTTTTTTCTATGAGACGAATTTCAACTTTTCATATCTCTTAGGAATGAATTTCAGGCACTATGGGAGAACAAAAGAGAGCATTTCTAAGTAGGAAGAGTATTTTCAGCCCAGACAGAGAAAACATGACACCCCCCCACAGGTCTGGCTTGCTAGAGGGGTTACTACTCTGTCATCTCTAGCACAGTTATCTCAGTACTTCTTTTGAGTGACATAAGAAGACTCAAATTCAGGCCTGTGAGCTGCAGATAACTTTTCCTGAGATCAAACAGAGAATAGAATGTCTATTTTGGCTTTAAACATTGGACTGTAAATATAGTGCTGTTGTTCTTATTATTGACAAGTACTTCTTTGTACCTCCTTCTCTGCACTCTCCAAATTCTATCATCAGCCATTAGCACTAGACAACCTAACAAGAGTTTTTTTTATTTGCAGCAACTTTGAATGCTTGCCTTCTCTTTATGGCTGCTACTGCTGTTAAAATATTTATATCCTTGATTTTAAATAAATAAGGCCTCTATGTTTCTCTAAATCAATGTGGTTAAAAACCCCTTTCTCCCAGGGAATTCTGGATGAATGCCAATTTATCCTTACAATAAAAAGGCACTTTCCTGCTGGAGATTTGTAAGCTCTGGCTGAAATGCAAGCATGGTTCTGACAGCAGTTCTAGGGTAAATTGGGAGAAATTCAGCTGAAGTCAATTGGTATTGGTGTAAATGAGATTAAAATCAGCCTTTGCATATATGAAACAAGCACACATCTTTTTGTAAGTCACAGTGTTACGCTAGAAATGTGTTGCAATGAATGTTTCACTAAATATTTGAATGCTGGCAAACATTTCCATGGTAGCTGTCTTAGAAGAGGACATAGAAAATTTAAAAGGATGTATCATGTATCAGTGGGCAATAAATAGAAATAGACAGTTTCTTTTGTTGATGCAGCAAGTGCTTACTTGAGTCATGAGACAAATGGAACAGCTTGTGACAAAAGAGAAAAACATATCCTGTGTGAATTCTCTTATTCAGGAGGGAGGGATACCCCCTCTTTCAAAAGCATCACTCTTATCTTATGATTGATCATAGAGTGCTTTACAGGAATCCCATCCTTCGATGTTGCTTTGCTTCAGGGAGGTGTCAAATGTGTCTCTCTGAAAATAAATTAGTTTGCACATTTTGCTATCTGTTCTTCTTGGCTTTCTCATTTAACAGTCTCGAAGAGGCCTAATTACTTACAGGGCATCCATTTCCATGGTATTAGAGAAGCTTGTAATCCACAACCCACTGCATTGCCCTGTAAGGTATGAAAATTCTATTATCCTCATTTTATAGATGAGCAGTAAAGATACAGAAGAACTAAATGACATAGCTAAGGTCACACACGTTGTCTTTGATTTAGTAGATATTTTGAAAGATCTGTCTTCTGTTGCTTCATCTGTAGAAGCTAAGGATCCCACATATACACCTGATCTAGGCACTTTGTGTAATTTAGTAGTCAGCTGGGAGAAGTAGACACTTTCAGGGCACAATTCATCTCATCGTAAAGTAAAACCTAAAGGAATTCAGATGAATCACATTGTAAAAGAGCCTGTTTAAAGAATCCCGATGATTAGCTGAAAGGTATTCTTCAATTAGAAATGGCAGTATTTCGTCAGGTCATTCCTACTTCGAGTACCGGTTTTTCTAGATGAGTTTGACTGAAAAGTCTCACTTTCTTGCTAAGAATTCTTGTCCTTAATGCTGCATATTCTTTCTATATGGAATTATAAATCCTTTTATCTATCTTGCTTTAGAAACAGCACATTGTGAGTATAGTGTCTTAATACTTTATTACAGTGAAAACTTCTATTGTACATCAGCTGTCTTGACTATAATCAGACATAAATGAAGTATAAGACTATAAAATTCAACTAATATGCACAATAAAAGTAAGTCTGCTGTATTTCTGGTGAAAGTTTTGCTAATATAAGAATCTAAATGTTGGGAAGGGCTCCACTAGTCTGTTACAAACACCATGTCATCAGATTAATTCTCATGACAACAATATCTCTTTATTTACAGTCATTTGACATATCTCTTTGTTTACAACCTATCTTCAGGTTTTTTTCCTCTCCCTCTGGTTTTATTCTCCTAAATGAAAAAAGCTTAAATCTCCTCATCTTCTCTAAGATAAAAGACTCATGTCTTTTTTATTTCTGTAGTTGTTTTTATAAGCTAACTTGGTCTTCACTGAAAGTACTTTCCAGTTTTATGTCAGAAGCACATTGTATCAGCCCTTCACCTGTGTTTATATAAAGGTCATTACTGAAAATATTATTCAGCATTAGTTCTGATATTGAATTTTGTGGGATCTCTCTCCAGCTCTCTACTTTCCCTTTCAGCACCATCTATTCACTCATTGAATCAACCTACATGTTCTATGAGCCTATATTCTTCTAAACTAAAATAATTTACTATATGGCACTTCATCACATGCTTTACTGGAGTCCAGAGAGATGAGATTTACTTAATTTCCTTTGCTTCTAAAAATGAAGCAATTTACAATGGTAATCCAGCATTATCTACCATTCTTAAAGTATATGTGACAGATCTTCCCATTTATCAGTTGTCATGGTGTTATATTTTCCTTTTAAATTCTGTTTAATTCCTTCAGATAATTTCTTATAGATTTATGACAACTCACTTTTCTCCCCTCTAAGTTTGGCTGTACAACCCAGTGAGGTAGCACTCATCTCACACTTCACTTATTTCTAAAATGGGTTAGTGTTGCCTTTGGATTTTTCCTCTGATTAATTGTGCCCATTTGTCTGTCGTAAATGCCTCCCCAGTAAACAGAAGTTATCAGACAAAAGTGCACAAAGTATGGGTAGAGAACCTTAGGTGATACACAGCAGGATTAGCAAGAATTGAAGCAAGTATTTCTAGTTGGTGCTGTAACTGCTGCAGGCCATCCTGAGGTGGGCATTTGTGTGGGCAAGTGTTGCAGTCTTACTTCATCAGCCTTTCAACAAGGAGATCTTACTACCTGCATCTTTCATCTGTGAAATAGTAGGACCCTGATGGTTTACTTAGAAAACTTACATAGACCCAGACAATACACTGTCAATGCATAACCATTAGAACAAAGAATGTTGTTAATGTTACTACCTCCTGGGAAAGAGATATTGAAGAAAGCAGTGGACAAATTACCAAGATGTTTATGTCATTCCCATGTTCTTTGACAACACGGGTATAGAAACTGATAGGGCATAAAGTTCTTTGAAAGTCACACTACTGAGAAGTTGCAAAGTGATTACCTGAGACTGTGAAATAGATTAATTAACAAAGAAAAAATATGCAGTGCTTAATAAAAAGTTTCATATTCAAGGTGTCTGCCACATGTTTTCTGCTTTCAGTGCTATTTTTCTCCCCAGAGCAAAGAACAAAATTTTCCATTATAATCAGAAGTACTGTGAGCACTTATTGCCTGAATGGGGGACCAAACACAAATTACAATGCAATCAATCTTTTTGAATTTTTTTGAAGAGTTTGTCCTCTCACCTTGCACTCAAGAAAGGCAATTAACATTAGCCAAAGTTTGAGTTGTTTCTTTTTCAGTTTTGTTGTCCTGGTCCACTGTCCTACAACTACAGCTTTGGCCCCTTAATACTTAAAAAATCCATACTGGTATGATGAGAGATATTTGCAATTTTGTGGAAGAGAATGATGTCCCTGGTATTTCTATGAAATTCAATTCTAATTTTTGTGTCACAATGAAGAAAAACTGAAAATTTTCTCTAGAGAAATCATCCTGAAACTCTTCAGCATGTGCTTTGAGACTATCTGAAAGCCTTGCTAGGCTTGGCGTTCTGTTCTGTCCAGATGTATTCCACTCAGAAGTGACAGAGCTCAGGAAAAGCAAATTATTTCAATGGACTTATTTTTATAAGTAAAAAAATCTGTGGTTTGATACAGCAAGTACAGTGTAAGGAAAGGTTTCCTATTCATGCATGCACATTAGGAGATCAAAGTGATGAAGTGTTATGGCCAAGCCAAGAGTAGGACATAGCTCCAGATTCAAATGCTAAATCTAGCTATCTACAATGAAGGTGTGTACATAACAGGTGCCAAAATTCTCCTTATGGTTAAGGGAGATCTAGTCAGAGCAGTTAGTATAATCTAAAGAGCTGTTCAGATTCACTTCTGCTTGGTTTGGTGAGTCGTTATATCTTACTGACTCGATCAATTGACAGGTTGTCTGTTAATCAAAAGGATAAATTAGAAAATAGATATATCTATGTCTCCCATGTAGGTATATACATTATAGACATCTAAAATGTTAACCTGAACCTCAGTCTCCTCTTTTCTTCTCTGTTCCACATCATCACCTTGATCTTTTAAGTTGCAAATATACAAGAAACATTATCTGTGCACAATCAGCTCAGATCACGGAATCATCAAGGTTGGAAGAGGCCTTCAAAATCATCTAGCACAACTGTCAACCCAGCACCACCATAATCACTCCTAAACCATATCCACAGGTGTAACATCCAGACACCTCTTGAATGCTTCCAGATGATTCTTTGTAGAGCTGAACCTTAGGCTGGAATGAATCCTACTTTACTTGGAACTCTGTATTTAAGTAACCTTAAGTTTTATACCTAAATGAATTACAAGAAGCTCCATCACTCATTTTAAGTGAAATCTGGTAAATAAATTCAGTGATATAAATGTGTAAGAGAGGGACTTATCATCCAGGCAGCTGAGAAAATTGTGGGAGGAAATATTTTTTTGAGAAAAAAAACAGGAATACTGATGAGAACTGATTTGAAAACATGCCAAAAAAAGAGAATAAGCAGAACTATATATAGACAGGTTGGAAAAAGTAGTCCTGAGCTGAAGAACTTGTAAAGGAAGAATTGGTGCTGTATATAGGGAAGCTAAATGCTAAAGGAATGACTTGTAGGTCACAAGGGAATTGATCTGTTTCCTCTAGCATATGCCTTCCTAAGTCAGGTTTACCTGTAAAATTCATTTGGTGTTCTATAGCAACACAAGAGCTAGTTTTGCACCTGACGAGTGCAGCCAGCAAAAGTCCAACGTATTTCAAAGGAGACCCAATTCATGTGACCAATGAATGCATGGAGAAACAGCTGCCCCTCTTTGCTTTCCCACCAAATAAATTGGCTTGAAATATTTCCATTTATCTATCAGAAAAGTATTCTGGCATCTCAGATAGGTTATCATTCTTTTAAGCACTTGGCATTGTTTTTAAATTACTTGCTGCTTCTGAAGTTACCATTTAATAAATTAACTCACTTGATACAAGGGTAATAATCTTCTTAAATGTGGCTTTTAATTCCCTTATAACTACAGTTTTATAATAGTTCCTCTTCTAAAGCTAAGTTGTTGGCACAAAGCCATGCATTACTTGCTGGTGTTTTCAGGGAAAGACAGGGTGTCCTAACCAAGTGTCAGTGATCCTTTTCAGTGTTCTTTGTCTCAAATCAGTCACTGAATCCGAGCACAGGACAAAGTCATTAACAGAACAATAATTCTTAGGTGTTTTGACAAGACATTCTATAAATGGTAATTAACATCTGCACCGCCATTCCTGTCAGGGAGGTGAATCGGTGGAAATGTTAAGTGAGCTAAATCCAGTGACTGGAATTCTTCATCTGCTATTCATATTTTGATAAACCTTTTTTTTTTTTTTTTTTAATACAAGAGGAAAAATATATAATTTCACTTGAGTTGTTAATCTGTTTCATAAGTTTTCAGTTCTACTAGTTCAGTAAACACAAATCTGTTCATACTGCCCATTATTTTCAGAAAGTTGAAACTGATAAACCTAAAACATACCTCATGAAGTATGAGCCCAAAATTACAT
>NW_008651009.1:0-5384 GCF_000695815.1 Acanthisitta chloris | reverse complement strand
ACCTAAACTTACCCTGACACAACTTCACACCATTCCCTGGGGTCCTGTCACTGGCTGTCAGAGAGAAGAAAACAGTATTTTCCCCTCTACTTCCCTCCTTGAGGAAATTGTATACTGTCATGAGGTCTCCCTTCAGTCTCCTTTTCTCCAAACTGAACAGACCAAGTGACCTCAGCCACTCCTCACATGGCTTCCCCTCAAGGCCCTTCACTACCTTTTTTGCCATCCTTTGGATGCCATGTAATAGATTTATATCCTTTTTGTATTGTAGTATCCAAAACTGCACACAATAGTCAAGGCAAAAACCAGATTAAAGCTATTATCCCTTGCTCTATCACTGCACACCCTTGCAAAAAGTCTCTGTGCACTGCATGGTCTCCACTTGGACATCAGCTCTTTCAGTGTGACGATTCAGTCAATTCCCTGCTCACCAAGTGGTCCATCTGTTCAAATATATGTCTCCTCAATTTAGTTACAAAAATGTGGTATGGGACAGAGTCAAATGCTTTGTACAAGTCTAGGTAGACAGTATCAGTCAATCTTTAATCCTGCAGTTTTATGACCACTTTTGCTATAACTTGTCAGGAACCTGAGGACCCTAGCAGGACTTAATTCTTCTGACCAGGCTCCCAGGGGACTCTTGTGTACTACTGGCCTCCAATTATTCTTTCTCAGTAGACCTCAGACCTGCACTGTAGTTAGTTCATCTCCTATATGAATCCCTAAGAGGTACATTGTGGCTGCTGATGGGACTCCCTGGCTGAAACCTTGACATGGTTCATTCCCTCACCATGTTGTGCTGGTTTGAAAAGCAAACCGGTGAGACTCTGAGTCAGAAGTACAATTTAATATGAACAACACAACAAAACAACAACAAATGCGACAGTACAAAAAATAACCTGACAGAGTCAGAAAGTAACAGTCCAATTAAATGGTGCTGCAGTCCTCCGGGAGCAACGGGTTTGCTGGAGCAGTGATCCCGCGGATCCAGTCCTCTCCTGAAGGTCCAGCAGCAGCTCTTGTCCTCTGGGAGTCCAGCAGGCAAAGGGCTACCTGTGCTGGTCCAAACCCCAGCTTATATCCCTGTGAGCATGTTTGGCTCCCCACCCCTGGGGTGAGTCACCTCACCATGGGACAAGGCGATAAGGACCACTGGGAGGATGTGTCCTGCATGGGTCCTTGACAGCCCGTTAATCAGAGACAGTCCCTGAGGGAGCCATCAGGATTGCCCTGAGGGAGGGACAAGGTGATAACAGTCACTGCCCCACCTGCTTTAACATCTCGTGGAGATGATAATAGAGTACATACCATTGGATGTCCCCCACACTGCAACCCAGGACACATGTGTAGGGCTGTTGAGAGACCCAGTCACTGATTCACTGTTCATAATGGGACTCCATGAGTTTCCTGCATTAGTGAAGGTGCTACCTAAACTGGATTTCTTTCTGCTTTCAACTTGTTCCTCATCACAGGACAGTTCCGCTTTTGAGGTGCCCTGTCAAAGATAACAGCACACATTCCATTCAGGCAAACTCAGCAAATTTCTCTGCTACGAGTAAATGCTATGTTTTCATAGTATTATAGTATCATGTTTTCATTTTATGTAAGTTTTTTTCTCCAAGGCATAAAAACTCACTGAATGTTCTTAATGTCAATCAGAATTTCTGATTCTTGTAGTTGTCATTGAACCAAAGAAATTTTTCCACAGCTTTGCATATAAAGGCCATCAGCCAGAGAAGGGATTTCTTGTAGTCCTGAAATATGAAGTCTACCATCTAGAAAATCTTTACAGTATTTCCTTTCACTTTTTGCACCAGGGACTGAAAATGTAGCTCAATCCAGTGGCAGTAAAATATCTGCTGGCACCAGGATGAGGCAATTCACTGCCAGATGAGGCAAGGACAGGATGAAATGCAGGAAAGGCTTCTAAGGACTGGCCTTTCATTGTTCACTGTGAAAGAAGTTGGAGTAAAGGTCACAACAATCCTTTGGAAAGACAAGGCAGTTTACAAACTCTGAGAAACATCTAATACTGGACTCATTTTGGGAGTTCATGCTAGATCACAGGACTGAACTGAGAGATCACAGGAGCTGCTGAGGACCTGTCACTGCACAGAGAATGAAGAAAGGGTTGAAAGGCAAATATAAGATTTGTTGTGCTTGCTCTGGAAGTGAGAGAGATCTTTCATGTCAAAAGTAAACCATCAGTCACCATTGAGAGTAATACGTGTCTTTTCACATGTTAAATTTATATTTAATTGCTAATAGATGGTCAGACTCACAGCCATTTGGCCAAAACTTACTTTCATTTACATCAGCTGAAATCTGCAGAAAGTCCACCAGAGTGAAGTTAAATTCTTCAACTTAATGAGAAATATCTACAAGACATATTTATCTCATAAACAGAGTAGCAGAGGACCAGAATCACTGTTTTCACATGTTTTCATCCTGAGTTGAATAAACAGATTAAGTATTAAAATGTTTAATGGGATGAAAGCTTCTTAGAAATTATATGGGAAGTGAAATCATTCATTCCTAGTAGTTTTGACGCTAGCTTTCTTTTGTCCAAGCAGTTGTGTGTTTCATGGAATGTGTACACCAACACCTGAATATCTCAAACACTGTGGTGTATTGGGTCTCCACCTGCACTGTGTCTGCCTTTAGGTAGGCACCTGTTTATATGCCTAATTAAATCTGGAAAAGAGCAGGTCTGAGGATGAAAACCATTATTAATCACAATTACCTGTCTTCATTGGAGCTATGTGTTATTTATGCTGATTTATATTCAGGCTAGAGGAGTTTCTCAATGGTAGTTTGTTTTTTCTGGACTAAACCTATTGAAGGAGCAATCCTAGTAGCTCAGATACGGGTTATTCCCTTTCTCCTCTCTATGCTAACCTTTGTTAAGGGGATATAATTCACTCTGTGGTTCAATAGGGGTGCTGCTAACAAGGATGGATGGTAGAATGAAACTGAAGAGCTACAATATGGACAAATAACACCCCAGGACTGCATTCTGAGCTGAGCTCACCAGCTTATTTTAGAGAAAAATTCATTTTAATTGGGTATGTGAGAACAGTCTTAAAGCTTTACATTTAATACTATATGAGGAACAAGCTTTTAGTATTGGAAATTACAGCACTTACTAGCTGAGCATGTTGCATGAAAAACAGGAATGGTAACTCTTGCTCATCATCCTATACTGTTTGATCCTCACATCTGTAACTTGGCAATGCTGAACTGAGATCAGGTGAGTTTCCAGGATGTCTGTTCCTTTACAAATTACCTTTGGAAGAATATTTCAAACCCACCAAGGAAAAATAGTAGCCAACTATTTTTCCCACAATTTTGGGGGGAAAAATTCTATCTCTCTAGTTAGTTGGTAACAAAACACTGTAATATAAGCTGAGTAATGACTTCATCTGCCAGCTTTTAAATCACTAAACATTTAGTTTGTTTCTGTGCCTACAAATCGTATCAGCACTGAGAGTGAGCATAACTTTTGGCAATCAAGAGAGCTGCTCATTTCCTTCAGTCACTCTTATCTGCTGCTAATGTTTCCAGAATGACAAAGAACACAGGACAACTTGTATTTTGCTCCTTTCCAGTCTCAATGGGAAATAATTGGTCTTCCAATTTTTTATAGCCGTGTGCAGCAATATCAGCTATGATTGGGTTTGCTCAATTCCACATGCTACTGCCTCGGAAGTAACACCTCTCTCTGCCTTTCGCATTGCTGCTGGAGGTATAAGATCCACATACCATGTCTGAGCTTTTCTGCATGCACTCAGCATCACATCTCACAGCACCTTCACTTACACCTCTCACAAGGCTTTTGATGGTTACATTAGTGCAAGGAAAATGCACAGACAAGTACTCTTCTGATACAAAGCCCAGTGAAATAAGTACCTTCTAACTACATTAAAACAAACAAAAATATAGGATCTAAATGAACAGATATGAGTAGTTTGCAGCCTTACACAAAAGAAGGTGTTTCAGTGATTAGGATTTGAAGTGTGAGTGTATGCTTCGACAGATAGAATGAACTACTGTTGTTTGAGAGCTATCTTGCAAAGGTACTAGAAGACACACAGAACCCTGTGGGTGAAAATGAACAGTTTTATTGACTCATACTCTGGGACAGGTTCACAAGCTGTGTAGGCAAGCTTGGTTCCTCTGAACAACAATTTTAAAATATTCTAATTTTTCTATTTGTCCTTCTGATTTCAGTGACTGTGGTGATTTATGGATTTCTTCAGCTGAAATTCTTCAGTAGCAGTGAAGAAGTCCTAAAGAAGAGAAGAAAAGCAGCAGAAGGTGAGATACTTTTTTCAGGAATCATTCTTTAAGGACAGGTTGGTTGCCCTTGTGTTCTCATTCAGTAACTTCTTTGAATAAGCTACTACACTGCATTTTACATCACAAATTTGAGGGAAATAAGGGAAAAAAATACTGACCCTGTGCTAGAACCAGATTTTTTGTCTCAACACCAGAAAACTGATTCATGGTCATCATTAAAAGGGGAAACAGAAATGCACAGCAACCTGTGCTTTTGGCAAATGTTGCTTACTGTTTTGAACTCTTTCATTCCTGAAAAATTTTCCCTTGAGTCAATGTGATTCTAGGAAATGGTATATATTTTGTGTGGATGGAATTGCTGCCTCCTTTAGTGAAAGTACCTAAGACTAACTGCTGAAGAAAAGCAACAGAAGGAAAAGGTGCACATAGAAGATACCGGGGGTTTTCCGAAAGATAACACTGATTTTGCTACAGTCCTAAATGGTCAAAACTCATCCCTTCACAATAAGAATAATTGATGTAGAAGACATTTGTTTCCTCCAGACTTTAGAAATGTGGAATCCCATATTGGTGTAACATCATAAATTTTTTTCCACACAAAGAAAGGCCTGGACTCTAGCTTACCACAAATATATGTGACAAGTTTCTTATTACAGAAATCCTCAGATCAAGACACATGTGAAGACCACAGCATTTCAGACACAACAGCTATCCTAAATGTACAGTGAATTAATGACTCATACAAAGGGCCCACAGCGTCTCTATGGAGTATTCATATTACTGGAGCAACATCAAAGATGCTGAAGCACAGCACAAGTAGATTTAATTTTTTTTTTTTGTTTGAATCTGTCCTATAAATGCATTACTTGGGTGCAAAAGTACTCTTTAACATCACAGAAACTTGCTTTGAATCAAAATCTAAACTGGTCGGCTTTTCTTTCACCACAAGCTTCAAATAAAATAAATTTTTTAAAAGGTAGGATTTAGATTTAATCATTGTGACATTCCTTAGGGTCTTTTGCTGTCAGGCCCAGGTATCCACACTGTTATGAGGGGACAACATATATATATGTGTGTGTGTGTGT
>NW_008651008.1:149436-160346 GCF_000695815.1 Acanthisitta chloris | reverse complement strand
ATCAGAATTATTTACTACACAGTATATAAGCCATAACAACTCTTATAATATAGTGCACTATAAAGCAATATTGAAGCAATATTAAAGCAATTGTATTAAAGCTAACAAAACCAATTATTAAGTAGAGATTGATGTAACTCACCCATACCAATGACTGTGGGCAAATCTCTTTCACTCAGCCTAGAGGAGTAACCTTGAGGGGTGTCTCCACTCAAGGGAGGAATCCTCACATACACTACAAGAGGTATGTTAGAAGACCCTACCCTTAAAATCTGGGACTGGGTTTTTCTACTAGTAAAGTGATTGATTGTCAGTCAGATGTCTCCAGGCTGTGTCAGCTCAGCAGCATTAGATAAGTTATCAGTAGTATCATTTGTTTGTTCCTTTGCCAGCTTTATCATACCTTCATCTCACCCTCAAGATGTCTAACTTTGGGATTGATGAGTCAGACTGGTTTCAGCATCATTTCAACACCAAAAGCAGCATGATGGCCCTTCCCCATTTACCACTGACAGCTTTGCAAATAGGGCATTTCCCAAGTTGTTTTACCCCATTCCAAGGCAGAGCATCCTGCTACACCCAAAGACTGCTGGATCAGTAGCAGTACAGAGATTTTAGTAAAGTGAAGATAAATGATGTTCATGGATGTAATTTGGCATGGAGTGAGATGGAAAAAATGCCTGGATAGTGTGTGGGCAAGATGAGAGCAAGTAGTGTCAGAAGCAAGGTATTGATGGTCCTGGAGAAGGATGGGAAGGCTCTGCTCCTGCTGCAGCATTGCCCCGAGTGTTCCTGGGGCCTCAGAGGAAAGGAGGTTTTGTCTTTTTACTGAACACATGCAAACAGCAAAGGGAACTTCTGCTTCACAGTGTCACCCCAACTGACAGCTGAAAAAGAGTGTGGGCTTTGACTGGTAATTAGCTCTGGCTGCTCTTTATACAGCACTTACTGCTGCCAAGATCTGTGACAGTCAAGACGGACATCTCTGGTATCTTAATCAAAGGGATGTAGCAGAAATGCCCATCCCTCTGGATATTCGGGCCCAATCCTGGGAATTGCTGTGCACTTCCTTGGAAGCACTCAGCACTTCCCTGGCAACTAGTATCAATGACAGTCAGAGCAAGGGGACCTCAGTCACCCAAGGGACCTCAGTATTCCCAGGAGGTGCTGGACAACTGGCTGAATGGCTACCTCTGTCTTCAGGCCCAAGGGAGTATTGAGCAGTTCAAACTACTGCAGGGAAGAACAAAACCTTCAGATGGAAAAGAAGAAATTATTCATCTGCCTAGGAAAAAAGACAACCTTGAATGATTAAGAACTGTGTGAGAGATATTAATAATCACATGACTGAGCATAGTATCCAATACAATACATAATTCATGAACTCACAGCAAAGAATGATTCACCTCTCCTTGAAAATTAATTAAGAAAGATGCCTAGTGATGCTAAGGATTCACCAAGGTCCGTCATTCTGAAAAAGAATAAAAACATGCCTGTATTTGTATTCTACTAAAACATCACAAAATTCTGATATAAAAGGGAACGAAACATGGTGTTTCAAATAACTATCAGTCTCCTATGGAATAATCAAAATATCAGTTTCCAAAAAAAAAATCATTTTCCAACAAATCTTAACTTATATAAGCATCAAGAGAAATAATACAGACATAAAGCAAAACAGACAACAGGCAAGAAAAAATCACCAAATTTTCATTATATGAAACTTACAGTTTTTGTTTTTCAAAAGGAGCTGGAGAGATTCAGTCTCTTGTCAGGAATGGTTGGCCAGTGCTGTGTTCTTTGCACTGAATTACTTCACCTCTTCCATGAAGGACAGGAAAACAATACTGGAAAATTTGCAATTATAATTAGTGGAAGCTGAGGTCAGCAATGTGAAAAGCTAAATTCATTATTCTTTTACCTTTTTTTTTGTTTGTTTGTTTCAACACAAATTCATCTGAGAATAGTCTTTCCAGGTTCTGAATGAAATACATAATTTGGAAGTATTAAGGATAACTCCCCACTATTTTTATTATTAACTAAAATGTTTCTTCTGTCCTGACTTTCAGTGTAATGCATCAACTATTTCAGAAAGCAAAACATACCATGCAAAAGAGAATCTCACAGAGCAGTCCAAACCACCCTGTGCTGGGAGAAGGGTCCTCATCTCCTTTCTTTGTAGACCATTCTTGCTACCAGTGGGAATTCTGTGGCATTTTGTCAGGATTACATTGTTTGGAGGAGAGGGACTGTCTGTGCACCAGTACCTCAGTCATGATGTTTCAGGTGGGATCGTGCTGGGAGTGCAGTAGTCAGCAGCTGTAGGATGACATTCTGAGGGGTGTCTTAAAAAACTTATATAAATCTGATGAAGTGACTGTGTGAAGGAAGTTCTTTCACATCCAGGGAAACATCTCCCTACAGCTCTGGAGACTTATCAAATGGCAAGAAAGCTGTCAGGTAATTAACTCTTTTCTCACCAGTTAGCATCATAGGGGACAAGAGAGTAAATGCAGTGTGTTCTTCACCTAAGAGAGAGAAACATTTCAGCCACATGAAATTAAAATTTCACAGGTAATTTTCTTTGCTAATATTAATTGTATATAAGATTTTTTGTGTGAGTTTGTGCATGTGTGTAATTATTATTTCACAATTATAGTGGAGAGTTGGTTACAGCACTCGCCCAATTTATTTCATATGGTAGCAGCTTAAATAACTGCTTCACTATGAAACAGCAGATGGAGGTCCCCTTATCAATATCATGCAGATGAGATACTTAGGTGAACATAGATAATACTCACAGAAGCATTGTATATGTGCAAAAAGGCAGGTGTTTTTCTTCAAATTTATGGTTAATGAGAGGCATCAAACATACGATGTTTGCCCTGCTAAGCATTGTTTGACAAGAAAGAAAAGGTTACTGTATATTCACATGTGCTCTAGCCTAGCTCTGTGAACACACAGAGGTCAAGACCGTTGTCTTAACAAAAGAGCACATCTCTTGTGGAGAGGAAAGACCAGCTCTAGTATTGTTGTGTTTCCTTCTGATAATGGTAATTACTTTGCTTTGTCTGCCTTGCATTGCTTTTTATGAATTTAGCTAGATGAAAGCCTCCAGCCAGTAATAATAGCCAGCTTTCCTTTGGCTCTCTGCCAATAACCTATAATTAAAGTGCTTTCTTAAGAGAGGACCACTGTATAGTACCTATTGTGTGTCCTTTGAACTTGACTGCAGTAATTGAAAAAATAAAGCCCCTCCAATTTATATCATGGCATATTTCCATGGCACATGGAAAATAAGGAGGTGATTGGTGACAGGCAGCGTGGCTTCACTGGGGCCTAATTGTGCCTGACAAATCTGGTGGCCTTCCATGATGAGGTTGCAGCATTGCTGGATAAGAGAAGAGAGACTGATGCCATCTACCTGGACTTGTGCAAAGCATTTGATACTATCCTGCAAGACATTCTTGTCTCTAAACTAGAAAGACATGGATTTGGTAGATGGATCACTCGCTGGATAAGGAATTGGCTGGATGGCTGCACTCAAAACAGTTGTAGTTAACAGCTCAATGTCCAAGTAGAGACCAGTGACAAGTGGCATTCCTCTGGGTTTGGTATTTGGACTAGCACTGTTTATCATCTGTGTCAGTGAGATGGACAGTGGGATCAAGTGCACCTGCAGCAAGTTTGCTGATGTCACCAAGCTGTGTGGTGCAGTCAACACAGCGGAGGGAAGGGATACTATCCAGAGGGATGTTGATGGGTTTGAGAGGTGGACCTGTGCAAATGCCATGAAATCCAACAAGGCCAAGTGCAGGTGCCTGCGTGTGGGTCTGGGCAATCCCAAGTGCAAATACAGGCTGGGCAGAGAATGCTCTGAGAGCAGCTCTGAGGAGGACTTGAGGATGTTGGTTGATGAGAAGCTCAACATGACCCGGCAAAGTGAGTTCACAGCCCAGAAAGCCAACTGTGTCCTGGGCTGCATTAAAAGAAGCGGGACCAGAAGGTCAAGGGAGGTGATTCTGCTCCTCTACTCCGCTCTGGTGAGACCCCACCTGGAGTGCTGTGTCCAGCTCTAGGACCCCAACACAAGAAGAACATAGGCCTGTTGGAATGAGTCCAGGGGTGGGTCATGAAGGTGATCAGAGAAGGGTTGGAACTCCTCTCCTGTGAAAACAGGCTGAGAAATTTGGGGCTGTTCAGCCTGAAAATGAGAAGGCTCCAGGGAGACCTTATAACAGCCTTCCAGTATCCTAAAGGAGGGATCCAAAAAGGCTGGCTAAGGGCTTTTTACAAGGGCCTTTTGTGATAGGACAAGGGATAACGGTATTAAACGGACAGAGGGTAGGTTTAGATTAGATATTAGGAGGAAATTCTTTATAGTGAGGATGGTGAGACACTGAAAGAGGTTGCTCAGAGAAGCTGTAGATACCCTATCCCTGAAAGTGTTCAAGGCCAGGCTGGATGAAGCTCTGAGCAACCTGGTCTAGAAGAAGGTGACATTTGTTATTTGTGTGTTTTTGATGACCTCTGCCAAAATGAGATAACACCTGGAAGTCAAGAACCAACCAGCAGAAAGCATAACTATCATTTACTCTGAGAAGAAAAACAGTGCTTCTCAGATACATGGGTTATGAACAAAAAAGCTGCCTTTAACATTACCAGTCTTACTGTTGGCATTTTGAATTTAGCATGTGTGAAACAGCACTGTATAGTTTAAGGGTAAAGTTTAAGGGCACTACTTGTGCCAAAGAAATACCTGTTAGGATCCCTGTTTAAAAAATTTTCAGCAAGTTCTGACATTCTTTAAATTGCTGAGGTCAAGGGCCAAAAATATCTGTAGAATATTGCTCCATGCTTGGTGTGCCTCATTAGAGATGCAGCTATAATTAACTGAAGCAGAAACTACTGAATCTACTGAAGCAGAAACTACTAAATATTCCTGATTTAGCTATTTTCCTAATGAAAGTTGGCAAATTTGATGAAGACTCCATTTAAAATATTAAACTTTTTTGTTTGTTTGTTTCTTACTTAGAGAAAGAAAGGAAAAGCAAATCTATCAAGTTAGAGAGGGTGTGCTTTAGATTTGTCTTTATGTCAGCCAAACATCAATGGTAAAACAGGTTAAACACCTTGTTCCTTGTGACTTTCTGATCATTATATCAAAGCTACTTGCAGATGAGTGGTTTGACTATTCTTCAGGAACTGTAAAGAAACAAATACCTTTTTCAATGGGCAGAAGTGTTCAGAAGTTTTCTAAACATTTTGTCAAGTGAGCAAGGTTTTGAAAGAAGCACATTTTGATAAAGTTCTTGGAAGAAAATCTGGCTCAATTTGGATTAACCAAATTCAGCTTTTTATATGGAATTTAAAAATTGTTCATTGCACCGTTCCTTGCAATGTTATTATTGAAATGAACCTCAGTGTACTGACCACCTATATGAAGTTTATACCACTTAATTATTTGGGAATTTCTTAATATATACATGCCAACTGTGCCTGTCTTAATTCGCTTTAGTTTCTCTATTGTTGTGTTGCATTAAAATTCCAAATGATGGTGACATATGAATGTTAAACTCTGAGGACCTTTTATTCACATGGAAGCTGCTTTAAGAATTGATTATTCTCTTGAGTAAAACAGGATTGCAAGTGTCATTGTGCTGGAAATGTCTATTTATTTATAGGATCTGCCAACATCCCATTTGTTTCCAGCAGCAATGCCAAATAATCATAAATAATGGCAGAACTCTTCAGTTTGTAAAAAACCCCAAATAAATGAACAAAGAAAAAGTATCAGAGTAAATAGTTTAAGACCTATGTCATTAATATCTCCTGTATAATCTTCTGTAGGATGTTGTGCATTCCAGATTTTGTGGTGATCTAATGAATTGCTAGGTCCAATAATCTGGTTCCTTTGCCCAGAAGCAAAATGGATCCAGAAAACTAGACTCTTGGAAGCAAGGCAGGAACAGAAAGACAGTTTGGAGTCTGTTTAAAAAAAAACCCAAACACAAAAAACTTCAGTTGTTTATACAATTTGGAGTACATTATGAACGTATTCCTTCCATGTACACAAGCATGTGGTAGATAACTTTTGAATGCAGCTAAAATCCTTGGATATTTGAGGCCTCTAAGATCAGCAAATTTAGTTTTGCAGCAGAGGCTTTCCTTGAGATCCTCCCCTTTGCCAGTTACAAATTCTGCAAGGTCAGACTGTTCAATACACCACAAGCAGATGAGCTCACTGTCTTAACTTCTAACACACTGTCCAAAGCAGAGCAGACTTCTGCCAGGCACAGTCAGGTCTGAAATAGCCTTGCTGCACAGGCAGGAGTGAGGGACTTCTGGCTGATTTCTTTAAGCATGGCTATTCATCTTCTTATCAAGGTAATATCCTCTTTATTATTACTGATATGATGGCAGAGATCAGAGATTTTCTCCCTCAGCTGTACACGAGTGTTTTGGGTTTAGGGGATCTCTCCCACCTTTTTGAAGACTGAAAGATGGTGCTTTTCCTGTTGGCTGAGCTACTGCAGCTCAAACCAGAGTGAAATATTTTGGTATCCAACATGTGTTTCCACATGTGGATGCAGTGCCTGAATTTATAACTGAGGCTAGACACAGACCTTCCCTGAATGATTCTTCATTGTCCTTTTTTTCTTTTCCAAGCAAATATTCACTAGTCTATAATCTTATCAGTTTCTTTTATACCAAATCATTATATGTATTTAATATTTTAACCAGCTGTTTATAGATTTCTGTTATGGTTATCAATTTTAGACTTCTGTGTTATAGTAACATAGTTAGAGGCCATTTCAGACAGATTTTGTGTGCTCATTTTCTAGCTAATAACTGTGCCTGGGCCCATTGCTTGTTCAGTTTTTTTCCTCTGTGTTTGTTTTACAGTTAATTTAACTGATTTTTTTTTCTATTGTCCACAATCAGATGCAGTTCTGAATGGTTAAATAGGTTTTGCCTTCAGAAAAAAAAATCCAAATAATTTCCTGGCAATCAAGCATCAGTACAAAGGTTTCTTTACTCCAGAGATATTAATGATATATGAGTTAAAGCAAGCAAGTTTGGAAGTCCAAGATTCCCTCTGGAGATTACTATTTCAAAATTTTTCTAACTGCATATTACTAATCCAATGGAATTTGGAATTGAAGTTTGTAAGTTCTTTAATTGTAGTATTCAAATGAAAGTGGTACAGGAATGAGATAACATTTTCAAAATGTAATTTTGATCAAGTTCCAAGGGGAACATCTTGTTGTGCTACAGATGTGCCTTAATACTAATTGATTATTGCTTTAGCAGAAAAGCTATTTAGAAGTGTTCCAGGATACAAAACTGACACTGCAACTGAATTGTATGGCTGCAAGTTATACTGTGTTTTCTCTTCATTCATCTTGCTGAAATTAAATATGGCCAGGAGGAGTGATACAGCTTCACTGAATCTTATGCTAATGCTTTCCCAGAAAATGTTTTCTTTTCTCCCTAAATTATTCATTGAGCTATTAGAGGTCTGAAATAAAACTTTAATTAGTTGTTAGAGGCTTCACAAAGTATGACCTGCTGGAACGTATGAATGGAGTTGAAAGAGAGCCATCTGACTACAGGAATTGCAGCCAGTGGAACAAGACATGGGCAGAAACTGAACATCTGTTGCAGATTTCTGGTGTTTCGGGCAAAGTGATTTTTAGCGGAAAGTTGACGGATGGTTTTTAGTTGACTGATTATGAAGAACAACAAAATATATAAAATATTGTCTTATATCATGTGTATTGTCATTTTTAACTGGTAATGTCACATTGGAATGCCCTTGTCTGTCCACAAGCTAAAATTCATCAGTTTAAGGGCATATATCTTATAAAGCAGGGCCCAGTGTTGTCTGCTTCTGAGACTGGTAGTTTCAGCTGCTCTCTACTCTGTATTCTGTTGCTTTTTGCTTGAGATAGAGAGGGAAAACTGGGCTGCAGTTTTGAAAGCAACAGAAGGAACTACCTACAGGTAGGTAGTAGGAAGTACCTACCTGTCACTAAACCCCACCCCTGTAATATACTTGAAATAGAAAAAAAAGTATTTCCTACCTTGCCTGAATTCAGATGACAGTGAAGCTCAATAATTCAGCAATCTGTCTTCTTGGTTGTCTGCTTAGCCACAAACATCTCTTTGCCCTATTCTGTTTAATTCTGTCATAGTTGCACTATGTGCACCCATCTCAGGCTGCAGCATTGCTCTGGTGATTTCATTTCAGGATAAAAGCTTGGACTTAATTATCAATATAATTGTTTCAGGAAACGTGAATTTGAGTAGATGGGAAAATAACAACCGTAATTGCTAATACTATCATTGCATGATTTTCAGAGTTTGGGAAGGAAGGCTTATTAATGATTCTGAAGTCAGATATATTGTCATATCCCAAACATCCACCACATTATTATTGTTATTGGGGCTTAGTCTTTCCTCATGTAGTGCAGGGATTTCAAAAAAACCCTGATGAAGAGCTGAGAGCATGAAATCCTGTGGAACAATAATAAACTTTATGGCAAGCAGGCAAGGGCTTAGGTGGCACTTCAGTAAAGGCAGATGGGAGCTGCTTTTCTCCACAGGTAAAGGAAGACAGAAAAAGGTAAAGCAATCCGCACTAATGATCTTGCAGTCCTTTTCTCCCCAGTGAGGTTGAGGTTAACTTAAAAAATACAGAACACCAACAAAGTATAAAGGCAGCAGAGAGTGGTTAAGGGAATAGCAAACTGCCTAATATGAAACTCCAAGAGCTGTAAGAGAGGGGACAAGTCTTTCTGAATGAAACAGGATGACTCAAGAGAAAGGAAGAATAGGAATCAGACCATGGTGATGGCATAGTGTTTGGAAAAAACCAGTTTGCCACAGCACCAGGACTGGCTGAATAGCAGGCTTCACAGTTCACAGATTTGTATATATTTTTCTTTTTTAATTTGGCTTAGCTTCAAATTGGAACAAATCCATTTTATTTTTTTTTTGTAAGAAAAATTTCTTCAGAAAAAAAAAAATTCCAGGAAAATGTTTTGGAAACACTGACATACTGTGTTTCCAAAACCACACATTTCCCCCTGACCCTACAGCTGCTAAATGGAACTGGCATTCATGGAGCAGCTCTGTGGGAAGGCAAGGTCTGCAGCTTGGCTTAGGGCTTTGTGTTTTCAGGTCAGCCACCATGGGTAGGCAGCAAGTAATGGGTTTAAACTGAACTATGTGATGCTTTAGGTTAAACTTTATGATAAAAAATATTTTTATTTTTAGATGCAATTTACATGTGGTTTATATATATATGTGTGTGTGTGTGTGTGTAAATTTACCTATTTTTCAGGAAAAGTTTGTCCAGAAGGACTTGTGGAACTGCTTGGGGAGGGTTTGTATATGGTTTTTGACCTTTTCACATGCCTACATAGCAATTCTAAGCATAACAATAGCTGATTTGAGTTTCTTCTTCTGCCTTTTGCAATCTATGATAAAAGAAATCCATAGGTCATCAAACATTTGTAATCCAAAGACTAAAAGAACTGAAGTAAATAGATGACACTCTGCAATCTCTTCCATTCATATTTATTATGATAATTTGAAAGACCTGTGATATGTCAACGCAGTCTGGAAAGATAATGGTTAATTTTTTTCAGCATGTTCCTTGTATCCTAATTTTTTTTGCAATCTTTCTCTAAACACTTCCTTTCCCAAAAAGTCTGGCTTCTTCAAGCCACTGCATGATTATACTTTTAAGATCCAAGAATAGGAACAAAAACCTTTTTCTTTCCTTTCTGTGGCATAGCAACACAGTTTGAATTTTGAAATGTTAAGTGTCCAATGCTCAAATTTTTGTGATCTACTTGTACAGAAAAAAAGCCCTGAAAACCAAAAAATGCAACTTGCAGAAACATGGCTCGTTTAAAATGGCAAATAAATTACAATCTGTTGGTAGATACCAGCATGCAGCAAAAGCATGAATAGCTCATGTCATTTGCAATGAATCATTCACTCAGACTAACAGTGAGGAAAAAAAAGAGCTAAAGACATGAAACAATAGAGTAGTAAAACCACAGAAATTAGAGAAAATATAGAAGGCCTAGTTTTTTGTCTAGATATACAATTATTTAGAGCTATTATATATATTGACATGCATGATGTAAAAAAAATTTTCTGTGATTCGATATCTGAAAAACTGAATGTCTTTTATTTTAGCTAGCAAAAATCTTCTTGTTGCACACAAAATGTGAAGTTTTTAGCTGATCAGTGTTTCCAAAACATCTCCTAATACTGTCACATTATGTCCAGAGTGTTCATTTTGTAATTTGAAGCCAGAATTGTTAAAATTATTGGGAATTAAAAGAAGTTAAAATTTGGATACAACTTGATATATTTGGTTGACTTTCACAGCTTTGTTGTTGATTTCTATAATTAATAAGGTTCTTTAAGAGTATTTAATTGGTGAGATTAGGTAACTCAAATAAGTTACCTCTCAGCTTTTCCAATGAGTTTGCTGTAACATACACTCTTGATACTGCCTGAGATCTGTTTCCCCTTGGCCAGTGATGTCTTTGCTGGCAATGAAGGCCCAAATGTAAATGAGAGGTGAGTCACAATTCTGTCTGAAACAGGCTGAAGTATTTTTGCAATTAAAAAATTATGACATGAAGATGAATTCAAGATTACTACATTTTGGAATTTGTAAAGTATTTGAAGACACAGACGAATCCACATTTTGGTTGCTTTCATTTAGATATTTATGGATGTCTTTATGCTTAGGAGGAGAACTTATTTTAATAGAAATCTTCCAGCTTTAAATCATTCTTGCAGACAAATTTCTGAGGTAAGCAAGTATGCAATTACACATAGGATTTGATCTCCTGTTTTAAAAAACATGTGTGAAAAGTCAG
>NW_008651008.1:120308-149423 GCF_000695815.1 Acanthisitta chloris | reverse complement strand
TATATAGATATATAATATATAGTAATTTGCTCTCACAGTTTGAATAAGTGTGGTTTACTGCTTGAAACCTGAGCTCTGTTTCTTCATTACAGGACTGGCCATGACAGTCACAATTTATTTCCTTAGACTTCTGCTGAGATAGATGTAAATCTTATAATCCAGTTTATGCTGAGTAAGTTTGTAGGAAAAGAACAGTACATTTATCTTGCACAAAACATCAAATGAAAATTCACAAAAATGTTTCAAAGCTATACCATAAGAAATTAAAAGGCATTTGAGACACGTCTACAATGTCAACTACAAGATTTCTTTGCTTTTAGCAGCAAGTCAGTAACATAACTGGGAGCAGAATTCTGGTGATTTAACATATTTATCCCAAGTTTAAATGAAGTTTAAATGAAAACTCTCAAATAGAATGTCATTAATTGTAATTAAAATGATTTTAAGTTTAATTGTAGTAAAATAACTTCAATGAGCAAATTCAAGACCTTGTATTTCTTTATATCTATAAAAATAGGTAAATGTATATCAAGGAACTGAATATAGATTAGTTTTCAGGGTTTGGTTCTACTCTGAACATGCCTTGATACGCACTTTAAAATAGATGATTCTTCTCTATTTGGGGAACTCACTACAGTTTTAAGACTTACAAACTCTTAGAATCATAGAATAGTTTGGGTTGGAAGGGACCTTAAAGATCATCTAGTTCCAATCCTCCTGCTGTAGGCAGAGACACCTTTCACTAGCCCAGGTTGCTCAGAGCTCCATTCAAACTGGCTTTGAACACTTCCAGGGATGGAGCATCCACAACTTCTCTGGGCAACCTGTTCCAGTGCCTCACCAGCCTCACAGTAAAGAATTTCTTCCTGATATCTAATCTAAACCTACTTTCTTTAGTTTGAAGCCATTCTTCCTCATGCTGTCACTACATGCTCTTGTAAATGCTCTTCAACAGCCCACTTTGCTCTGTATTCTGAGAGACTTTGTACATTTTCAGCAGTTGGCCCTGTGCAGGTTTTGCTTACCGAAATATAAAACTGGACAGTTAATCTTGCATAAATATTTGTAGATAATAGAACTGGCACATAATTCGATACTTTTCTCTATTTAAAGGAAAACATTTGGTGAACTCTTGGTTACATTAATTGTGAGTATCCTGGCAGTGTTCCCATTTTTTAAGGTGTCAGTTTACAGTTGCATTGTAACATAATCTTATCCAAGCCCTGTACAATCTGTTCCAAGGCTAGGGAGATTAAAGAACAGAAAAAAGAAAGGGACAAATGTGTTTTCAATCAATAGCTAATACATACGTTCAAGAGAGATTATTTTAGTTCTAAATGTGTGTTGTTATATTTGGAAATACTTAGCTTAAAACGAAATTTTAGAGTGCAAGAACATGCAAAGCTATCTCATTACATTAAACAGAAATCCTGTTCTAAGCCTTAATTTTCAGTGATTGCCTTTTCTATAGTTTCATTTGTTCTGAAAAGTCTCTTGGTAGTACCTATTGTAATAAAATAGATTTTTGAGAATGCATTCAGGGAATTCTAGTTGGGCTGTTTTACCCTATTATCCCCAAATACTATGTAGTATAATAAACGTAGAGCTTGTGCTGTACTGCAGTTTGACATTAGTCTTACTGTTCTCTCCCTCAACAAAGATCCATGGCCTGGGACACAGTGATTAAAACCAGGGGAGAGCCTTCAACTGAACCAGAACCAGTTTCCCTACCAAAAACCACCACCTCAGTGGCACTAAAATTTGAGAAAATGCAAAGCACATGGATATAGTGTGTATCTTTCACTGCATTTTTAAGTGCTGGTTGAAACTCTGGGATAATTAGTAGATAAAAACCCCTCTTAGTTCTTTGGCTCAGTTTTCTTAGTTTTAGTTTTTAGGATGCCTTGTCTAGATGCTTACACATTTCAAATTGATGCTTACACATTTTGTTTTAAGTGCAGTCTTCACTCAGAATTTCCTGGTATCTGCAAATACACATGGGAAGCAAGCTTCCATTTTATACAGATGGAGAATCAAGTTGCTTCTCAATTTTTGTACTGCTTGGGCCTCAGACTAGTAAACTCTCTTGAAATCAATACTGACTTGGTAATCTTAATTAAAAATAATTCTGTTTATGCTATTTTGAATTTGTGGTTTTGTATACAGGTTTACAGCACTAGCTCTAGCGCACCTAT
Source organism: Acanthisitta chloris (assembly GCF_000695815.1). Taxonomy (NCBI): domain Eukaryota; kingdom Metazoa; phylum Chordata; class Aves; order Passeriformes; family Acanthisittidae; genus Acanthisitta; species Acanthisitta chloris. The sequence continues at coordinate 147,228 of NW_008651008.1, read as the reverse complement.
AACACGTTGTGTTAAAACAAATACTGAGTGCTAACCTTCCTTTTGCCTCTCAGCTCCTCCCAACCCTTCAGGTAGCTAACAGCTGATAAATCTAGTTTCTAGGTTACCAGTGAACCAGATGGTAACACACGGAGGGGAAAAAAAATAAAGAGAAAAACATGGGGTTTTTTTCTGCACTTATTTAATTATGTTTTCATATTGTTCATTAGATAAGTTAACTTGTGCTAAAAACACATTTTGTTCCAGGAAAAAGATGCTGCTTTTCAAAATGTGACCAAAATAACTATAAGAGTTTTGAGATGTAAGTTCCTAACTGTTAAAACATGGAACCATGTAATTATGCATAATAAGTAGTGATCATTCCTTATGCCTAGATAGGAAGCATAAGAGTGGGGGCTGTTGTGTATTTAGCTGGTCCCTGGCACCTGCAGAAAGCAGACAACTCTTCTCACTGTGGACAAAACAAGATAATGACAGCATAATATTAAATGCAAACATCAATTCTTTGCAATAAAGTACTAGGAAGAAGTCTATCAATTAAGGTTTGTTATTGTGAACAGCAAAATTATGCTGTGTGTCAGCTTAAAGACAAATAAAAGACTTGTGGAATGAAATCCTTAATTCTCTGTTTACCACATAGCTGTTAAATCCATTATTACTACTTTGAAGAAGATTTATATTGGCTATTTAAGCTTCTGTTTGGGATAAACTCTCCCTGTACATATTAAACTCTACTTCGTTTTTGAAGTAAATAATGAAATCGTCAGTCTGTGTGATCTAATATGTTAGACTAAAAGAAAAACAAGCTGCTGTGAAAACATAATTGCACTAGTACTGGGACTCTCAGCAGGTCTTATTAGCTCAGGCATAGTCCTGCATTAATGTAGCTAAATGGCTTTTGGACAGGCAGTGGCTTGTTTCCAGACGATTTGGAGCGTGGGTGTGGGGCCAGCCCACGGCTTTCCACATCCAACAGCACAAGCACACACCGAGCTGATTGGTTATTTATAAAAAGCAACTTAATGTGTTTGGGAAAGATTACATTGTGCTGAAATATTTGTGCTAGCATAGGGACATGGATACCTGCCATCTGGGACTGCTGAAAACTGGTAAAGACTGCTTCTGGTGATAAACCCCATTGCTTTCAGAGAAGGAAGCACCCCATAATGCCAAAGCTGTCAAAAAACTGGTACATGTTACCATGCTTTCTCCATGGCTTTCCACAATAAAGGTCTTTGGAAGAAGGGTGGTTGGAAACTATTTTCACTCACTAACAAGATTTATCAGATCTTTAGATTATTAAGAGTATTGTGTCACACCCTTTGTACTCCAAGGTTGACCTAGGATCTCAAGCAGAAATGACACAGCAGTGCTGGTGGGTAGGTTCCTTGTGTCATCTCAGAGGCCACTCCTGTTGGTTTCATAAGTAGAGTTGTCACAAGGTGATATTAATGCATAGCAGATACAAACATGAGATGGACATGTCTCTGTCCTCCCAGTTAGACTTCAGTTAGTCACGATGGCTAATCTTTCCTGCTTGAGGAAGACATCTCCCCAGGAATTGCTAACAAATTAACTCTTCAGTAGTTAGTTTGGCTTCCATATGCACTAATTCTAATTTTTTTTTTTAAAGGCAAAGGGATCCTACACTGTAGCACTGGCAATGGATAGTGCTAGTGATTATTTGTGGTGGTTGGTATCAGCACTGTCATCCAGCAGTCACAGCAGCTATCTAAAGTGAGTCTTTCATTTCAGCATGGTATAGCTAAGAAGGCAATGAACTTAAATGCACAGGTTAAATACATGCTCTAAAAGTAAGGTCAGATGAAACTGGCTCCAGACAAATGCTGATACTGTAAGGTTACATTGGAGCAGAGGGTCTTACTGTAGTTACTGTTTAACTTCTAGTCTGCTGAACTTATATCAAAAAGCCCATCATTAAGATAATTTCTTGTTTTCTGTTCGGCTCTCGGAACATTCCTGCAAATCCAGAATACCCCTACTGCAGCCAGCTACATTGCATTGGATTTAAATCAGCAACTATGTTCAGAGCCTCAACAATGCAATCCTAACTCATTGTCATAGTCTGATGGCTGTGATAGGTGCAGGGACACAGTACAAGAATGCATCTATTGAATAGCCCATCTGCTTCTAATAAAGAATATATTAACAACAATTAAATACAGTAGAATCAAGAGGGAGAATACAACTTGTTCATATCATACGAGAACATGACTATATACTTAGCATTAATGTGCAATAATTACATTCACAAACTGACAATTCCAATCAGCGTTGTAGAACTATACAATTAAAGCATCAGTGTAATTAAGAGCAAAGCTTTCTGATAGTCCACATTACAAACAAATGACTATAAATTTGAATAATGTGCTCATCATGAAATTGGCCATTAATCAGACCATAATCAGCATTATAGCCAATCATAAATGAAATGGATTATCTTGCTTAAGACAGTGCCCTTCAGCTCATCTACAGTTCAGGTTATATGTGTATGTGCATATTATATCTTAGAATCCTTGTTTCCTGAGCTGCTGATTTCCTCTGTCTATGATTTTATGAGTTTTGTGTGCAGTTGAGGAAATACATATCAGAATGAGTAAATGGAAGTAAGGAAGAATTCAGACACTAAATTCATCAAAATGAAGACAATATAAACAAGTACAAATGAAAGCTATTGACAGTGCATATTTCTTTCCCTTCAGGAAAGCCATTTTCAACTTTGCAGATTTCCATTAGCATAAACAGAGTTATCTGTGACATCAATTTCAAGCTTACTGATAACAGAATATTTTCATAAATGCCCAGAGACACGTAAGTGTCAGAGATTACTTCTAAGCCTGTATTACTCCTAAAAGGAGTGTGGACACACTTGCCTACCTTTTCCTTGGCATTACCTTCAGGAGTTTTGTGGTGAGTTGTATTAATTTTTTGATCTGACTGGAAGCTGATTGTCCTAGCAAAATGTTTTCATTTGGACAAGTCAGCTGAGCTGGTTCATGCCAGAACCATCACAGCCCAAGCAAAGCAGCCCAGCAAGGAGGCAAGATGGGGCCAGAGGTTTAGAAAAGCTTAAACAAACCTCAAAATTCACTTTGAGGGTGGTCATTTTGATTATTCCTGTCTTGCACCAAAGCCTCAGAAAGCACTAGGTTTTGAGTGGAAATAAACAGCAGGTAATTTGCCTGAGACCTTTCAGTTGCTTGTACAAGAGAAGATTGTAAGGATTGCAACTCCCAATGCTATTTTCTTACAAATACATAAAATGTTACTGATGTAATAATTATAATGATGACAGAGTTTGCTTATTTATAACAAACAACCTAAAGACTTGTTAACTGTCTGGAAAATACTTCTCTTAGCTTCAAACTGTGAATTAGTGCTTCATGGTATGTATCTGTTAATAGTATTGTCATACCTGTGATAATAAAAATAAATAAGTGAAGTTGATTTTGCAGAACAAAGATACATCTCTATTAGACCCTCCTAGTACAGCTGTAAAAGACTTTATTAATCATGTAAATCTTTCTTCTAAGTCTGAAGTTGAAGCAAAACTTTCCAAACTGAGTATAGATGGAGAATAATCGCATTCAGTTTAATGTAATTCCACTAAATAATTAGACCATCAGAGAAAAGGTGATTGGCTTGGTACCTGTGAAGCGAAGGGTAGTATTTTCAAGCAGAGGAGTGATAAGAGTATGGTCTGGAATTGGACAATAACCTAATAGGTTAAGGTAATTATTATGTTAGAGCAATTGTGATTCCCTGGGAAATCATGCAACTATTGGAATTCAGCCCCATGCACCTGAAGGGCAAAGACATAATCAAGAAACACAGATTTGCCAAGGCATATTATGCTTGACCAAGCTGATTGCCTTCTTTAGTGATATTACGAGTTCTGTGAATGAGAGGAGAGTGGAGAATGTCATATATCTTGACTTTAATGAGGTTTTGGACACCATCTCCTACAGCATTTTTCTTTGTAAGCTGAGGAAGTGTGGTCTGGATGTTGTGGCTGGTAGAAGAAAAAATTGGCTGGACCAACAAGTTTGAAGGGCAGTAATCCATGATTTGAGCCCTAGCTCGCTCATTCAACCTTCGGCAGTGTGATGGATGGTGACATAGAGTGTGCCCTCAGCACATCAAGTAATGGGAAAGCAGCTGACTGAGAGTAGCAACATCTCAGTCTGGAAAGACTCCAATAAATCTGAAAATTGTGCCTACAGAAATCTTGGAAGTTTCAATATGGAAAAGTAGAAAGTTTTTTCACGGGTGGAATTACCCTGTACAGACTGGAAAGTGACTGGCTGAGAGCTCTGCAGAGTGGGGCTAGGATGTTACAGGTGATGTCAGGCTGTAGGAGTCAACAGTACACTCTCAGTGGGAATAAATTGTGCAGTGTACTGGAGTAAATTTTGAGGAGATGGGCCTCAGTCAGAAAACTCACTGTCCTCTTGTCATTAGCAAAGCAGCTCAGGAAAGGTTCATCCCATTTGGAGCCCTGACATTCAAGGCATACATAAAGAAATGGGAGAGGATCCAACTGCTTGGCTTCCAAGATGCTCTGCTGCTTGCCAGAACATCTCTGGGGGGGAAGCTGAAGGACCTGGCCTTGTCACTCTGGTGAAAGGAGACTGAGGGCAAACCTAACATCTGCTCACAACTAATTCATGAGCAGCTATGAAGACAATTGGGCCAGGTTCTTCTTGGTAGGGCAGATTACATAGCAAGGACAATGGCCACATGTATGTCAGACATTATGAATAATGTTTTCACTAACAGGGAGTTGAAGGACTGGAACAAGTTTGCCAGACAACTTATGGGATCTCCATCTCTGGAGATATTTGAGGTTTGTCTACACCAAATCTTTGCCTACCTGATCAAGTGCTGGCTGTCGTTCTGCTTGATGCAAGATGTTGTTTTAGATGATAATCAGAGTCCCTGCCCACCAGCATAATTCTGTGCTTCTCAGCTTTGAAGGCTGATGCTTCCATTTCAGACTTAAGGGAGTTGTGAGGTGTAGAACTTCGTTTCTTAACCAATCCGGTGAGCAAATATAGCAAACCACTGCTATAATCTTTCCTTTACTGGTAAATCTTAGCTTGTGCCTGCTATCATCAGTATCCTGTTACAATGAAACCTTTTATCAACAGTTTTATTTCTGATTACTGTCTTCTTTTGGGCCTCAAGCCAGTCAGACTGTTGTAAATGGATATGAAACTCCAGTGATTTTCTCTGGTGGTTTAATCAGCTACTTCTAGTTTATACTGCTGTAGGTGATAACTGTAGAGATTTGTCTCAGGTTGATGAGAACTCAGTGGATATAAAATCAGTGCTAATGTGTCAACATTAATGATTCTGGGGCTGCACAGACCTTATGATCATGGTTTCTATTACACAGGACTTCATGGCTATCATGAGGTTAGAATTCAAGATTTTTACTTTTTATACTATTGTGATAAAGATCAGCTGCTTGGAAGGTGATAATATTTTAGGAATGCTGGTGGGAATACTTCCTGTGTGTAAGCAATAGATATATTTCTTCTTAAGTTCTGACAGTCAACACATCTTTAATATGTGTTTGAAAGAGATGAGATGAATCCCACTTGTGCTCCTATTCTACTGAATATCTTGTTCTAAATAATTATTTTTTTTTGTGGAGACTGTATATGATACATATCAAACATAATGTGTGTGAAGTTTAACAGGCAATCATTTTAAGTGACAGGAATACCCACTATGACAAGACAAGGATGTAACTCATGGGAAAAGAGAGAAGTGTATTCTGATGATATCTACCACAAACTTTTTATTTTTCTATTTTAAATTTAATTTAATTGTAGAAAACACTGAACCTTTTCCTTCCTAGTTAGTTGTGTAATTTCATGGCAATAAAAAGAAACATAATAAGAACATATGGAATATGGACTTTCAGAAAGAAACAGTTGGCAAAACTGTGCTTCAGATTGCTGTCAGAATATCAGCCTTTCGGCAAGCTTGGAGTAGAACAGATGGGAAAAGTCAAAACTGGTAATAGTTTTCCACAGTTAACACAGGAGAGCAAGTTAACAGTCTAATTCATCCTTGGCATAAGATAATTGCCTTTTCATTTTTTCTTTTAATGGTACTTATGGCCAGGGTCTTTTTGTTCTCCCTATTTCTGTACTAAGGCCAGAGAATCAGTATAGAATGTGCTGAGGCTAATGCCCTAAGCTGTGATGACTGAGGTAGGACATGAGGTTTATCTGTCAGTGGAGCACTGTACTCCATTTCATCCACACTGCCTGAAATGAAAGCAGTGTGGTGAATGGAAATGGGATGAATGGCTGTGCCAGGACCTGTTTCCACAGGGTGCCTAGCTTTGACAGGCTTCATTTTAACAACTTGGCCCTTTGATTTCAGAAGCCTTTTTTCTCAGAACTTCACTGGGACTTCAGATGGACTAAAGGCTGTGCACACGCTTCAGTTCCTTGAGGCGTGTGCATTGCTGGAATGATGATGTATCTCTGTATGGAAGTGACTTTACAGGTTTTTCATGACTCTACAAATACAAGTTGGATATATTTAACCATATTTGCTGAGCTATAGCTAATATCATACCCCATGTATGTAGGACTATGTTCTTGATTCTCGTAGTAGGGAAAAGATCTGTGCCCTACACACATTTAAATGCTAAAACAAAAGTCCACCTTTGTAGTGATGTCAATGGAACCTTGGGATAATGAATATTAAATAAAGCAAATATGAAATTAGGTGTTCTTGAATAGATGGAATCTTTCTGGAATAGAGATAGCTTTGAGGATAGGAGATGTTATGATAATCAGTCAGTAATCAGGGTCATACACTAATATTGTGAAAGATGTCCTCTACTTACTTATTTCACAGCAGCCTAGAGAGTATGTAATTTGAAAGCCAGTCTTCCCTGGTACTCTTGCTTGACCTTGATGCTATTGTTCCTGAAAAGAACAATTTTCAAACTCTTCAGCATGCATGGGTTTGATACCTACTTTGGCCAATTTTTTACTTGGAAGGTAAGAACTGGATAATGTATCACAATCTGACACAATTTTCTAAGTGAACTTTTGAAGAAATAAAATTGCTTTTAGTGAACTGCATTAAATTTAAGTACGAAATTTGAATTTAATGAATGCAGATCAAAACTGCATAATTCCATTTGTTTGCTCGTGTTATTTTTTTCCCCAAAAATATTGGATCTTGTTAAATGGCTGCAGAGATATATGCAGGCTAATAGAGCTAAAGCTGTTGAGCTTTCCTGAAACTTGGGTCATGAATCTTATACTATCAGCTTAGTTAATTTTTAAACACCTGATTATAACAATCAAAAGGTTAATTTACACTACATGTTGTCATAATTTTGAAATGGTAGAATGAGTGGGTATTAGGAGCATGTAGGAAGAAAAAAACTTCAGCAATATAGTTTAGTATTTATTGTCTCATAAGAGAAATGGCATTTCAACCAATGCACTGATACACATTTACACCTTTTTCTTTCTGGTTTGAGCCTTTCTACCATGGTGGCTCTTATGAAGCTGTCAGACTCACATGAGGAGAAAGTATTATTAGGAGAAAGAGGGATAGAGAAAAATGTGGTGATATCTTTTTTGCTTTTCTCTTGGCAAAGAGAATTGTTGAACTGTCTAATTAATTGTTAATTTGATTGAGCCAGAAATCTTTAATTTTAATTTTTATACCTGTTTGAAACTGCATAGACTACCACCATAGCTATAAAATACTATCCATAATAGTAGAAGGTTATTGATAAGTATTTCTTGGTGTTCTTCCTTGCATTGTTCTTTTTTTTCTTCCTTTGATAACTCCGAGGACAGTCAGATTTAACACAATTTCGGATCACTTCCCACTGGAAGCCCTTATGAAACAGCACTAGCTCTATATACTACGTAATTTTAACTGTCAAAACATCTAATTTGAGCTGGTAAATAATAGGACAGTTCAATGCATAACATCTTCTACACTGCCTCTGCTTATGTTCTTTCCTCAGACATCTGTGGAAGCAGCAGGTGTACTGTGGTTGCTATGAATATTGTGGTGCAACCTGGAAGAATAAAGAACATATTATTTTCCTTCCCTACCTTTGTCTGGTGCTGTGCCACATACCTTTCAAAATTTTCCAATCAGAGTGATGCTATGTGGCCAGTTACGAATGTACTTCCTAGAAAGTAACAGTAGGACTGGGCAAAAATATGTTTTATTTAGGTCTAGATATATTTCAGATTAATTTGTACTAGACAGGTTGAATTTCAGGAATGCTATTTAGGAGGTAAATATCAGAAGATTTTATGAGAAATCTGATTTTTAAAAACATGAAAAGTTGTGATGTCATTGACAAAGAATTAAGACCACGTGGCAACACATAAATTGAAGAAGGAAACAGAATCTGATAGCTCTGTGAAAAAACTGTGAGCATATTGCAACATGCTCTTAAGGAGGGTTTACATTTTATCTGAGCTTGAATTTGAAAACAAAGTGATTCAAACTGTTCCAACATTTCTAAAAGACATAAAAGGAAATCACAGATCAGTAAGAGCCAAAATATGCTTCAATAACTAAGTTTCTAATGCTATGTTTATTTAATATTTTACATTATGATTGGCTCTTTTGGGAACATTTTACTTAGTTTACTGTTCCATTACTGTGTAGACTATTTTTTTGCAATTTATTTAACTGAGAAGTTCTTACAAAGTACATGAGCAATGATTTCTTAAACAGTCCCAGAAAAATAATTCTGAAAATATTTCAGTGCCCAAAGTGTTGTTACTGAAATAGATGTAGGAACAAGCATAATCCTCTGATTTTACACATCAAAGTCAGACTTGAGGTATGGAAAAAAATCTAAATACTCTGCATGAGTACTTAAATGATAGGAATTGTTTTTCCTTTGCAATTTGAAGATAAAAATACCTTTAATTCACACGGAAAGCGACTGTAATAGCAACTGTGCACAAAGTGTGGTTCGTGTGTTTAGAACTTCCTATTGCATTTCAAACTCTTGCATTTTAACTCAGTTTCTTGTGGAGCAAACTGAAATGAACAGATCTCAAAGGAAATGAAATATTAATGGAAAAAGTAGATCTGTGCCAAATCTGGTCAAACTGCAAAATAGTCTCAAGCTATGATCCTGAATGGTCAGTGGAGTCCAGACATTGGAATTGGGAACTTTCTGACTCACTCTGCTATCAAGCAGCTCAGAGTAGCTGCTTGATTTTTATTTAAGACAAAAGATCTGATGGAGAAGGCAATGAGAGCAGGGAGCTTCATGCCACTGGAAGGAGGGTCTGAAATGAGGGCAAGCCACAGACTCAATTAGTTGACAGTGTGGGACCAGAGAATGGAACAGTTTGGGGAAAATACACAGCAATGTGCTCTTCTCATCCCCACGGCATGGTGTGCTGAGGAAGGTGTTGGGACTAGGGGGGAATAATATGGGATCATGTAATTAAAAATCTATAATAACAGCTATTCAAAAGGCAGGTGAAATGAATTTTTCAGTTTAATATAATTCTGCAATTTCTAGTTGTCTGCTCAATGCCACAGCTTTGGTTTTGTCTTAATATATTTTATGTGCATGTCTTGTGAATTATTCTTCAGTATATGGAAAGGTTATTTTAAATAGTTTTCAATTCAAATTACAGCAGACCTGGGTTGACTGTCTGGTTTCAATTGAAGGGGAGTAAAAGATAGTAAACAGATCTAATTTAAATATACATTTTAGTGGAATTGCTTTCCTGGTAAGATTTATTTCACACATTACCGTTCCCCTGAACTTTTTAAAATAACATAAATAGACAAACCACACAGTGAGGGAATTTTGCCCTTAATAATAAACAAAATATCTTTCCTCAGCAGGCTTGCAAAAATGGTATTTAAAAACCTCACTTCTTCCCCATTATTTTAAAGGCTAAAGCACCGGGCACGGATCTGTTTCTGATCATTTATGAGCTAATTGCTGCACTTTGTACTGAAATAGCTCTCTGGGATTAAAATTTCTGGTTGCAGCTGTGGAAAGAAATTCAGAATATTAATGAAGCAAAGATTTTTGTTATCTTGAGTATTTTTAGTCATTTTGTTGTGTTCTATCATTTTCCGGTCTAAACTGCAAGGGAAGTAGAGAATGACAACAAAAATAGGGAACTGTAATTTATTTTTTAAACTTTCATAACACAGAGGGAGGAGAAAGATATAGACCTTATGTTATTGCACATTAAATACAACTTCACCACCTCAATATCATTGGAATAATAGGAAGATATAAGTGGGGAACAGCAGAAGACAAAAGCTCTGCAAAGCTGAGACCAACCTTTCATAAGGGATATTTAGTCCTTTTTAAGGACAATATGTCGTGCAAATTAAGCCACTTATTTGGAAAGATATGCAAAGAGTTAAACTAATTTCCTTTTGTCCTACAAATTATTTCTTGGTGAACACTTCTTACCTAAAGTCTCTGGGCATTTGTATTTTGTGTGTGTGTGTGCTTGAGCAGGGACAACATCTCTGGGGCTTTAGGCTTCCAGTGCTAGGCTTGAGCCTCAGCAGCCACCAAAGTGCAAAGCAAACATCTGCCTTTGTCTGCAGATACTGCTGCTGAGGACATGCTGATTAAAGCTGGTGGAACCTTGTAGGAAGAAGTAGACCTCTGAAATCTAGCATTTCTTCTGGAGCTTATTCCTGTGGTAGTGGAAGTTCTTCTCAGCACCATGGCTTGTCCCTGAGACATTCAATTTACAGCTGATTTATGAGTCTGCAGATTAATACATATACAGTCTGACCAATCACTTCTCCAAGGTGCTCCTCACATCCATGCAGGAGCAGCCAGGAGAGGTTGTCCTGCCAGCACAGGTCCTGCTGCTGGCAAAGCATTTTCCTTTTCCTCCTCAGATTGGGGCAGGAACAGACTCTGAGCTGACTGATCTTGGCATGCTGTATCCTGCAGACAACCCCCTACTTCCTAGAACAGTTTGCCCCTTAAAAGTAGAATGAAATCGCTACTAGACTGCTTTTTATTTCTGTCACTCAACTTAAAAGAAAGCTTTCTGAAAACATAATACTCAGAGGATAAAACAAAACAAGAACATTCTTTCCAATCTGTGACTTAGTATTATTGATGTGAGGCTTCAACTGCCAATAATAAGGCTGAGAAAATAGTTCTGTATTTGTTGATAATGGAGGGAGCTGTAAAATATTATTTGCAGAAATAAACATATTTGAAAGGCCATTATTTTTTTTCTCTGCAGTGTCATCTTAGAAAGAAAATGAAGAAACAGCTTAGTGGCTTTAACTATGATAGCTTTGCTTGGGAATCACAGCTTTTCCTCGAGGAAGAGGTTTCCATGAGGCACAGTGCTGAAATGCATATAATTTCTCTGGATCTCTTTGGGTGTTTCATATTGACAGAAATGAGTTAGGCTGAGCCAGTGTTATGTAATGGAATATAACAGGAATACCACAACCAGCCCAGGAAAAGTGTGGTGAGCAGCTGGACCACATGCTCGCAGAAAGCTTCCCCATTGTGCAGCAGCTGAGTGTTACACATCAAAAGTTACAAAATAGAGGCCTTGTCCGTGCATGAAATTAATAGAAAATTCACAGAAACAGTTTAACCACAGCACTCTGATTAAACATGAATTAAGCAAAAGGGTTTAAAAACTGCTTTGGAATGCCATTTTTCTGTAGGAAAGCTCTTTCTGCGTGCATTTAATTTTACTATGAATACTCCCATTGATTCCAATGGGACTGCTCTCAGAAATAAATGCTTGTAAATGTTTGCAAGATTAGCCCTTTCCCAGTGGAATTATTTTGAATATATATTGGCTCAATAAGGCTAGGAGTAGGACTAATTTATTTAAGAAGTATTCATCAGATAAGGTGACATACAGCACCGTATTTCTAAACATATTGTTCTGAGACTCTAAACTTCAGTCTAAAATGGGATAGGTGTGCTCCACACTGTCCTTCAAAGGCTCCAGAGGTTCAGTGCCTGAATGCGAGATCCAGATCCTAAATTATTTAAGATGCAGTGATGATTGCCTTGCAAGCAATGCTCTTTTAAGGAAGACTTACCTCTCTCCACCCTATCAGTGTGTGTATACGCATGGGTATCTATCTATATCTATCTATGTATGTATAAATATCTATATACATGAGTGGATTCATTCAATTTTTTTTTGACTTGGAGAACAGCTCTACAAACAGCTGTACTGACACAGAATAGATGTGCTATGATGAAAACTCTCTAAGACCAAAATGCAGCCATAGCTTCTCTATTACAGAATTACTGCTTAAGTTTTACTATGCCAATCTTTAGAGGGCTTGAGCCCAGGGGGATACTGTAATGTCTAGCAAAGAGCCTCAAGTCCTGAGAAGGTGAAAGAGTTGGATGGTTAGGACAGTAATGTGTAGCACCCACTGATGACATCAGATCATACCAAGGTCACCCACTGTGAAATGGAAAGGAGAAGAGTTTCTGCATTTTGTGGGAGGCAAGTCTTTTTGTCACAGAATAGTAGCAGAGCATACAATGCCAAAAGAGAAATTAAATTGGTTTAGGGCCAAATGCTTAAGATCTCAACCCAGAGAAAGAATCAGGTAATAATAAGTTATAATCTATAACTTTTACATATAAATAAGTAGAAGAGAAAAAGTGAATGTGATTTCAAGTGTTTATGGAAACACACTAAGAGGAAATTAGAAATAAAATGAACAAGTAGAAGAAAAAGAGTTCCTGCACACTGTAATTGGCTTTTAAGAAGCAAAGAAAAGCAAAAATGACATGACAGTAACTAAAAATGTATTAATAACATCTTTCTCCTTAAAGCATTTTCATCAGAGTCAGTGAAAGCCTGTTACAGGGATCAGTAACAATTTGTGACTTTTGAGGAACAAAGAATACCTTTAAATATTCTGTAGCTGCTGATAAAAATCAGGTAAGGGGATCCTTGGAAATTAGTACCTGTTCACTTTCCTTGCAGACAGAGAGGCAGAATTTCTTGTACCTATCTGCTGTCAGTTTGATTGATATAACAGTGGAGAGGGAGTTCATGCTTAGTTTGCTTAGCAGTTGTTGTTTATTAAGAATGGATAATAGTACCCCATGACAGGTCTAGCTCTGCTGTGGTAGTTGCAGTTCTTCCCAGAGAGCTGACATTTGCACAATAAGAAATAACTATAAACAATGACCAACTATTGTATGGCAGGAACCTAAAGAATATTTAATGTTTGCTTCTTCCCTGGAGTCTCCTGCTCCTTTTGTGCTTGTGACTTTCCCAGGTATGGCATTTTGTGCTTGTTTCAAAGAAAATGTTTCAAGACAGCAATTGCTTAAAAGCCATTGTGCTACTAACTTAAGAAATTGCATATTCAAAGTATTATTAAACTGTTGTTTACAGCAGTCGACTTACCTTTGTTCTGTCTTTAGCTTGCTGTCACGAACTGCTTAGAATCACAACAGAAAATGTGTGGCAAAAAACTGACAGCTTGAGTAGATTTCTGAAAGGCATTTTTTTCTTTTGTTAACCTAGACTTGAAAAATTGTAAGCTGCAATGTAAATCAGAAGTAACCAAATCCTAAAATATACTTTCATGTAAAGCATAACTATTAAAATAAAGCAGAACACACAGCGAAGATCTATTCACTACTGCATGTGTAACAAACCTAGCATGGAGAAGTGAATGATCATGCTCACTCACACACACACACTCTCCACTCTCACACATACTTGTTTCCATTATAAATTAATGTGGAAGCCTTTCATTGGTGAAATGGGAGAGCCAGTTGTTTCCAATCACATGCACAAGCCAAAGCATGGGTGTAACTAATTATGCAGTCATTTGTGTTTCAGATGGAAAATGGATTAACTCTCCATGTGCTGATTTTTTCTCTCCAGTAGGGTCAACTAATATTTTGTGCACTAAAAGACTCTTTAACTAGAAATGTGAAAGGAAAAGCCTGTGTCGTGTGACTTTTTTTTATGTGGTTGCATGATGAATGGGTTGCTTTGTTGTAAATTGAAACAATCCACTGGATTAGATTAATGCAAATAGAAACATTTTAGGATGCTTTGTAAATAGCGAAATATTTACATTTATTTGTATAATCATAAACTTGATCTTGGAAATGTTAATCTTTTAGCTGGTTGCATATGGTTTCCTTAGCAGTGTATGAACACTTCAAATGAAAATCTGAGCTCCTTTTTCTTCTTTCAGCCTGACTTCAGTTTTGGCATTATTAGAAATTGTGCTTTCACTGTATGTTTTTTTTCTCCATGTTTAGAAAGGGTTTATTTAATAGGCAGTTTTATTTTAATTTAAATAATGATTTTAATTTAAATAAGATCTAATTTAAATAGTGTTTTAATTTAAATTTAAATGGTAATTCGCTTCACTATGTCTTAATCTCTTTATATCTTATAGTAATATATATATTAAGAATCTATAATGAAATGATTTTATACAGGTCATTAAATATAATGTGAAGATTTCCTCTGAAATTATTTTATTTAAATCAGACCATATCAGTTTGTTTGAGTGGTCATGACTAAAAAAAAAACCGACACTTGTGCTCTGTGGTGGATGCTTCTCCACATTTAAATAAATAGGCTGCTATACCCTTTTGTGTCAAATGTTATATCTGCCAAAATGTAATATTTTGTTAGAGAAACTTGTAAAAAAAACAACAAAAAGAAATTAAAGGACAAGTGGCAGCAATTATATTGATTACTCCCATTTAGCATCTCCATGAGTTTGAGAAAGTAGGTGTAAACTGGAAGTGGATTTGAATGTCCTTTCTCATGTCACTGTTAAAGTTGCTGGGCTACAGCAGATCAACAATGTGGCTCCTCAAGTTTCTCCTGTGTGGTACTTTTTCATTTTGGACACAGTACATTGATGTTCATTAAAACAGACTTTGTGAGATGTGAATAACATTTTAGCCTGTAGGTGAAGACACTTGTGTTTCGGTCCCTGGTCTGGAAAGCATTGAATAATTTATGCAAAGGGAACAGCTTCAAAAGGAGAAACTGAGGAAGCCCATTAAAGGGGCTTTGCAGCTTCCCATTCCAGAGATAACAGATATGTTTGTATGGACATTTTGTGTGGCAGCTGTAAGCACTTCTTGCTCCTGACATTCAGGTCTCTAGAGCTATGCGAAAATTTCCAGAAATTCATAAGCAATTACTGAAGCTCTTCAGTCTTGGTCTAAGAGGAGGAAAGAGTTTATGCTGCTTATGCTTACACACTTAGTGAGATAACTGTACTCTTTCTGGTTTTTTTTTTTTTGTTTGTTTGGGTTTTTTTTGATGCTTCACTGTAAGGTGATCTGGAATGTGCATCTAAAGCAGATGCTCTGATTTTTCTTATTGGAGCTGTCTGTTTTTATTAAATATCAAATTGATTCTTAACAATCTGTGCCTCGAGTTAGGCAGTATGACTACCCTTGCTGCTGTAGCAACCTGCCTTCTCCAACACACAGCCCTAACGTGGGAAGGAGTTGGGTATTTAGTGCCCTAAGTACTAAGCAGAATAAATGACCAGTGGGCACATACAGTGTGTATATGATGCTAAAATGCATTTGAAAGGACTCATTTCTTAACCTTTTTTTTCCTTCCTAGCCCTAACGAAATTTTGAACTTCTCTTTGCATGAACACAAATACTTAGAAAAACCAACCAATCATTAAAAAAAAAGAAGAAAAAAGGCAGAAGAGACACGGAAAAGAGAGAGCTCACCTTTCTGCTTTCCTGAGCCAGGACCTGCACTAGAAATGCACATGGGCTATTTACTGATAACCTTGACCACTCAGTTACAGTAAAACCTTTCTGGTGCTTTTATTTCTATAGTTTTGTTGGCCCAGGTTTTGTGACTGAATTTTTCAGAGAAATCTTGAACATGAGACTGAAAAAAGAGCAGTAAGAACACAGGAGAGGACAGAAGTATGGTGCAGTGAACATGTTTCTCTGAACTTGCTTTCATAGTATTTACTGAAAATATTTCCCTCTGCTGCAATGAACTATGCTAAACTCCTGCTATGATAGATACAAAAGCATATTTTGGGGAGTAGAGGAAGGCAGAGATTGTATGATTAGCATCACTTTCCATATCCATTTCTTCTGAAGAATCCAGCAGTTCTCAAATGGGAATTGCTTTGGCTTTGCTGGTGAATGTTTCAGGAAGAATTGGAAAACACTGCTATCTTGTGGCCGAAGGGCGAGCAACAATTGCAAAAGACAAAGGTTTTATTTCCTCATCTGCCTGTTAGGTCAGGCTTTGTATAAAGAATTATAATTAAAATATCTGGCATGAAAATCTTAACAAAATAGCTAGTTTGTGAGATTTTCGACCTGTGATGACTGAAGAACTTCTCCAGATAAACTTCCCTCTGACTATCACTTTTATGTTGCACCTCTCAGTACAAAATATCATTGTCAGGTTTTTGAATCTGGAGTCTGCACACCTATCTGGTTACATACAGTTTGAGCATTCTGGCTGGACAAAAACAATGATGTGGGTGTGTGTTATCTGGATTTTTCAGCGGATATTTCTGCTAGTTCATTACAGATTTTAGCTAAAAGACATTTTAAGTTTTCAGAAGTTCTTTGCACTTTATTTCATAAAGTTCAGGCCTTTGGTTTCAGACTTCAAATGCTAAGGGACCAGTTTTCTTTGATCTTAGCCAAGAATTTTTTCTCTCTCTTATACATCCTGTAATCTCCTGCATGCTGATCTTGTACCTGCTTGAAAATGTAACTTTAACTGACTCTAATAATGCAGGGCTAAGGTCTTCATGATGCATTTCCCTTGACTTTGATGGAGTCCTGTGCAGTCTCGTAGAATCCAAAAATGTAGCTGTTAATTTCTGTCTATTCTTTCTGACATTAGTTGTGAACTTTATTGTATAAAGTCATAGAATGGTTTGGGTTGGAAGGGACCATCGAATTTCAACCCACCCTGCTGTGGGCAGGGACACCTTTCACTAGACCAGGTTTCTCAGGGCCCCATCCAACCTGACCTTGAACACTTCCAGGAGTGGCACAGTCTGTTCCAGTGCCTCAGCAACCTCATGGTGAAGAATTTCTTCCTAAGTAAAGAACAATCCTGTCTCAATTATGGGTATTGTATCTCTCTGTATCTGTCTTCTGTGACTGATAATCCATTCTCTGCCTGAATCCCAGTGAAGCCTTCAATCCATAAAATTACTTTATAGTTCATTAATATCTTAACCTCAGGAGAAAACCAGAGACTTTGGGGACAGTGATATCTTTCAAAATAAGATGTTCTTATTTAGTAGTATCTTTATTTCAATATGAAATAATGTTACTTGTTTGGGAGTACTCACACTCCCAAACATAGAAACACTCCCAAACATTAGGAACATTGGAGTTCCTAATCATATCTTAAAGATAAATATAATTTTTTTTCTTCCCATATATGTGACATGCTTTTTTTCCCCCCAGACATAATGATTCTCAAACCAAAGAAGATAACTTTTGATTCAGTCCTTATACTGATCACAGAAATCCACAAAACATGTCATTAATAAGACAGGAATTCAAGTCATGTGCTTTTCTTTGCTTTGCTTCTCCCCAGCTTCACATTTGGTCACCACGAGATGAATATTGAGTCATCTCAGAACTTAAGATCTGTGGTAACAATGAACAGAATTCTCTCACAAAAACCCAAAAATTGCTTGTGTAGTTTTTTAGCAATTCTTCATGTATGCTGGAGAGCACCCTAGATCAGTAAAACTAGCTTTGAACACATTCTGTGCTCTTGTACTACACAGCAGAGCACTTATTTTGCTTAAAGTCTTCCAACTGCTTTGCTTCTTTCCTCATTCCCCAGTATCTAAAATATATCAAGCCTTACCTTCCAATCTTAATTTCCTTGATATCCCTTAATTCTTAACACCCCTTCAAGGCACTGGTCATTCTGGGTGCTGGACACTGTGAAGTGGATGATTCAACAGTGGGGCTTTAGTCACTCCTGTTCAGCAAAATGAGTTACTGACAGGTTTTGGCCAAGATTAGTGTACTGGGTGTGTGGATGTGGCACTTGGGGATATGGTCTACTGGTGAACATGGTGGTGCTGGGTTAATGGTTGGACTTAATGATCTTAGAGGTCTTTTCCACCCTTAAGGATTCTGTGATTGATCTATGATTTGATCATTGATCTATGCAATAGATCACAACAGATACAAAAGTAAATTTCTGATAGAAATATTGGCAATTCTTTTTTTATGAATTATTCTTGTACAGTATATAAATGGAATGCATATAAATTAGGGCTTACTGAATGCTGACTTCCCCCTTTAAAATAGTCTAACACATTCTCTTGGCCTGTTTAATCTTTGTAATAAATTAAAATATATGAGTAATGTATTTTTTTTTTTTGCCTCTGGATCCATTAGTTAGAATGCTTTTATTTCAGGCCTCTTTCTTCCAGAGTTTAGTTGCCTCAATGTATTGCATTTCAGATTAAATTTTCTGTAAACTTGCCTCTGTCCAAAGAAGCAAACCCAAAGTACAATGTCACTGGTACAAGTCTTTATAAAAATTTAAAAGATCTCTAGGTAGCATTTACTCTGTGTGTACTGTTTCTATGGTAGCAGTCTTTCGGCTGTTTCATTGCTGCTTTCCAGACTAGATATGGATAAACCAGATGGCAAGTGGGTTGACATTTCACTTTGAGTCATGCCAATTGAAATCGACAAACACATGTTAAGTACATTAATCCTTAATTGGAAAGTATATCTCCTTTGGACTACTGAATTTGATGAGCTTTCATTGAAGAAGACTCCCTGCAAATCTGTTGAAATCTACTAGGACAAAGCAAACTATACAACCAGGGCAAATATCATTTTCTCTTGAAAAAGGTTCACTGGGAGAAACCACTGTGATACGTAAGATTAGACAGTGGTTGGTTTTTTGTTTTGTTGGATGGTGTTTATTGTAGGATTCTTTTGGTGGACTTTTGTTGGTTTAGGGATGAATGCCTTTCTGGACATGGGGACAGTGTTTAATGAGGCCATAGGAATGCTGGATGAACTGCAATGTCCTAAAAGTTTGGCTTATATTGATGACTTGGGTTTTTGAATGTGGACTCAAAGCCATACTTCCAGAAGGCTAAGGAATCCTATAGGGGCTGCTCCTGCTGCTCAGAGAACTGATAATTCTAAATAGTAGGCTGCATCCTGTCTTCACATATCATCACTAAGGCAAATGTTTCAAATGTTTGGGGAAGGATAGAATAATTAATTTTAATGTAATTTCTTTTATGCATTTTGAATGAGAAATTTAAGCAGAAGTTGAGGTTTTCTTTTTTTTTAGGACTAACCTTAAATATCAGGAGATCTCCTGCATGTTTATCTGAAGTGCTTCTCCTTTACTCCTCACATTTAGCATCTTCCCAAAATGAGAGGCAGGAGAAGATAAGGGAGGACTTTTAAAGCACTTAACTTTTCTCATTTGAAATGAAATATTTCTTTTGAAAGTTCAATGGTATTGAAAGCGCAATACATTTCATACAGTATGGGGTAAAATCCAAGGGATTAAATCTCTGAAATAATTCATGGGGGGAGGATAGGAATGCTGAAAACAATATGAGCCATGTTTTGGCTAAAGATTGAATAAGGTTTTCATTGAAGAAGCTTAGCATTATTCTAGGAGTTTTGCATCATCAACACTGAGTTTTCTACAGATCTCTGCTAACACAGCTCCAGAGAGAGGGTGGCACTTAACTGACATGCCTAAGGCATAAAAAGCCCTTTGTTAAAATACTGTGGCAAAACTTGACTTGTTGCATGTGCAGACTTAGCAAATGGTTTAAAAGGTCTAGAACTCCCCATTAACATATTCTGCTGCAGAGTGTGTATTTTCTGCTTTTTGTGATGCTGCGTTTACTACACGTCTGGCAAATTTTTCTCATCCATCCTTTGGCTGCATCCATGCTGGCTCTGCATAGTGTGTTTCTCTTCTCTGTGGCTAGAATAAGCCATATGGATTAAAGTCTGTGGTTTGGCAGATAGAACCTATGAGAACCTACGTCTGTCCTGCTAGCATTTTGCCAATGCAATATAATATGTCTATAAAGTAGTTCTGGTGTTGGATAAAAGAAGAACAGTGTAACACCCCTCCCATCTCAGATTGTGTGATGAAGACACACTTCCAGTTTTCTCTGGTTCCTATAACTACTGCATGGGAGCAGGGAGCCAGAGAAGTCATGGTGCCACAGAGGGACCATTTGAATTCCCACTCTTCAGGCAATTCAACAGTTGTTGGGTCTATAGATAAAGGGTTAGGAGGGTTAGATTCCTCTTAGCATTCATCCTTTGGAGTCTGCATCTGTCCGTAGCCTTGAAGATTATGACTAGAGTATGTAACATCTCAGCCTGCCATAGTCTGGTTAACAGACATGAATCTCTTAGTGTAGACAGGGACAGCTGATAGATAGTCTGATGGGAAACAGCAAAGATGCAAATCAAAACACTTGCCGTTTTTATTATATGAGTGAAGCTTGAGCCTCTGTGACTACATTTCTTGAGTTCAACCTCTACATTTAACAATTCACCACAGAGAAATTACATATGTGCTACGTATCACTTACAAATGAGCAGAATGAGTCCTTCTATACAAAAGTATATACCATTGTGACTGCAGCTGCAGAATTGGGCACATTTTCAGATTTCAGATGAGAAGAAACATGGCTGGGAAAATAAATGAAACCTGGCTGAAGCCCCTCTGCAGAAGAATGCTTTAATAAGTTGGGTTGTTTTATGTTTTGTTCTACTTTGTCAGACACTTGCTGGAGAACAAATTTACAGTTCTGTATTAATAGAGAGATTTGGCATCCAGTTTCAGTCTATTTTAATTGTTTTGAATGCAATCTCATCCTAGAGGTGCTATGTGAACAAAAGTCATAGATAAGCAGTAAGCAGTATTATTAAATGCCCTGAAAATGGCAAATGCTTTTACTTAATCATGTTTCATTACATAGAATGGAACTATTTAAATATTTTTATTAATGTAGATTCAGAGACCAGACAGTGTTGAATCTTTCAGAGGATTTCTATTTTTGATGAATCAGTATTACATATTGAAATAATTCTGAATAGAAATTGTTCTATCTGTTTGCATATGTAGTAGCTACATTGTTTTACAGCCTGTGGAAGTGTTAGGAATCCAAGGGAATCATGGAATCTCACTCCTTATTTTGAATTTCAGTCCCACCCATAGCCACATTTGTCATATTGTAATTGCTATTTAGGTCCAGTAAATTCTAAGAAATATTTAGTGGTTTAACTATTCTATTATCTATGTAGGTGCATAAATTTGCCTTCCTAGAACAAGTTTTGAAACAGACCAATGACTTATGCAGTAAAGAAGTGGAGTCTGATGTAATTAATTGTACCTGCTAGCAAAAATATAAAAGTCTGGGACTTAAGCAGCATGTGTAATATTATTTAAAGATGCTGCATATATATGATTTGATTTACCCATTTTGTTCATTGAGAGCTATTGTTACTTTTAAAAATCTCCAGTAAATGCATTTTTATATAACCTAAGGTGAAATTCAGAAATAGAGGCACACATCTTAATTCAGAGGTGCAAGTCCATAAAGACCTTAGTATATGGAAGCTGCAGCTAGAGCATGACAAGTGCTCAGTGGAGGTGATGACAGATTTGTACAGGATCACTTTGAACTTCTTAACACTTTGGACTTAAAGGAACTGATTCTTCATGGCCCCCTGAAGAGCACAATACTCTCAGAACACAGATTGGTGAGATTCTGTTACTAGCACACCACTGTTCAGAATTCCCTAGCTGTATATAAACTCAGCAAAGCTCATCTGTTAGAAGACAGCTTATATTTGTCTTGCTTGCTGAATATTCAGTTGTCCAGTATCCTGATGTAGGACTTTGGCAATAGCCAGAAGTCTGTTCCAGCTTTAGCTTAAAGTGTGTTAAAAGATATCAAATACAGGCATCTGAACTTCACGGGTGAAATATCTTACAGGAAAGACAGATTGCATCTGTTGAGTGGAAAAGTTTAAAATAAAAGTTTTGAAAACAGATCCCTTCCCTGCTCTGCTCCCTCTGCTCTGGCTTTGTACTCCAGGAACTTTCTCTGACTTCCTTGATTACAACTATATAAAGCCCTGTTTGGGGCCCTGGGAAAATTTCCTTCTTTCTGTCTTATCTTGTCTCTGGGTTTGCTCTGTTTACAAGCAAGTTTCCTGGTTCACTCAGAGAAACTACTAGACTTGCCCTCAGCCTTTTTCTCTCTGCCAACAGTAAAGTTTCTCTCACCTTGAGCATGCTTGTTTGTGGACCTGGATCTCTCTAGAGGGTCTCCCTGACCTATGATGAAGTAAGCAGAGTAGTTTCTTCCTTACTGTCCTATTGTGACACTTTTAAACAAAACAAAACAAAACATGAATTGCAAATAAATTCAGACATCAGGTTTTACACCCCCTCAATATTTGTTTCCAGACACACAGGTTTGAACTGAGAAACAACTGGTATCATTCAGTCAAATTTCAGTCAAGGAACATGCATTTCCTCCTTGCTGTAGACATGTATTTGTAACCTTTGATCAGCTGTAACCTCTGAAAAAAACGTATTTTTTGGAGTCAGCTCACTCAACAACAGCACCTGAAATTAAATCACTCAGTCATTTGTTGCTTGCCACTACTAAGCTCCCTTGTGACCCTGCTGAGGAGAAGCATGGGTCTCCAGAGGTGTACTGTGGCTGCAGAGGGGATGCAAGGTATTAGTCAGGAAGCTTTAGTTTAGCATGTTTTAAAATGCAGACATGGTCCATGTTGCACCCATCACTCCAGATTTCAAAAACTGGCATGTCTTTGAATAAGTGTTTGAGTGTGTGCCTGGTTGTGGCAATTCTCTGCCATCCCTGGCTGCCTATGGCACCCCCTCACTGTGCCTTCCCACAGTCTGCCCATGGCCCAGGACCACATTTCAGCCCTCTGGGTTTGTCAGTCCCTGCCCCAGCGACACATCAAAGAGGGTTGATCTCCCATTCCCCACAGTCCCTCCTGCCCATGTGTTCTGCTGAGCTGAGCACACCTGCAGGTCCATGTGCCATCACCATGGACTTGTCTGAGGACCAGATCACAATCTCTGGGCTGCCCAACTTCCACCTGGTATGGTGGGATGAGTGCTGTCAAGGAAAGTGCCATGTTGGTAGTCATACTGTGGATTGCTTTGTAGATTTTGCTTAAGTTATTAATGTTTTTCATGACTAGGCTTAACTTTTGTGAAAGTGCACCAGGTTTATTTATGGCTAATGATATCTTGACTATGTTATACTGTTTTCTGTGTGCTTTTGTATGTGCGTGTATGGGTGTTTTGTAATAGTCATTGCATCTTGAACTGAGTAATTTGGAAAGGGGATGTTTAAACAACCATAAACCCTACTATTTAGAATATTAACAGATGTTGTTTCCACATGCAGCTCAAATATTGGGACATACTTCAGCACTTTGGGTGTTTCTGTGTGTCAGCACATGAAACAATACTCCTTGAAATATTTATTGTCTTGTCAGAAGCTGCAGTTTCAACAACTAAAAGTGAACAGCAATTAAGACAATTCATTCTGGTGGTGGAGACATTTTGTTCTGCAGCTATATCATTTTACAAATGCTTCCTTAATATTTTGTCAGTTCCTGCCATGTAGAAGTTGGATAGCTCCACCAGGAATGTACTGGAATTGAAATCCATATGGAAGCAACATTACCTTGTATGGGAAAAAGAATTCTGTTAGGAAAAAAAATAAATTATCAATTGTTTTGTTCCTAGCCAGGAAGCTGGTTTCATACTAAGGGGATCCTCTGTGTGCCAATTACTTTTAAAGAAATGTCTTAAGCCTCCTGCTGCTTCATTGTCATTCTTGGATTTGATTAAACTTATGCAAATAAAGGCACCATGGACTAATATATTAGCTGCAAAACAATGCAGGACTGTCAAAGATCTTTTGTCACAGTGGAAAGGGTGGAAATCAAAGAGAGCATGAAACAAAACATGAACTAGGGGAGAAAGTCATAATAGGAATTGCAGAAAATATATGAGGCACCTAACTGGAATGAAATCTTGTCATCAGGAACAAATGCTCACTATAGCAATTTTTTCTTCGGCTGTTTATGCTTTCAAGGTTATTTCCTTAGTCCATTGTTCAGGTATGTGTCAGTAGATGTTATTTACTTTCATATCCATTTACCTTTAACTTCTAGAGAAAGGTTTATTTAAATAACATCCTTACTATTGAAATCGTGTGGGTGGGTGTGCTTCACATAGAAGACATGGAAAAAGATGACCCTTGATCTTTCAAATGTTTTATTTCTATAAGCTTTCAGAGAGAATCTGAGAGAAAGGAAGGGGAAGATGCTTAGATTGAAAAATTGACTTAGAATTGCGAATACAATTCAGGGTAAAATATATTACAGTACTTTTGGCTTCATCATTGACTAAGATAATAAATCGAAGAAACTTCAGAGCAAAGCTTTCAGATTCTGGATATCTTAAAGTCTGATGTTTCAGTTTAAATTTCTTGCATTAATAAAGCTGACTGATGACAAACCAAACATTTCTGCAGCTTTTGGATAAACTGTTTCCTTAAAATAAATCAACCCCCTGATTGTCCCCAAAAATTGTACTGCCAATAGTGTGAACAATCTGACTATGATATAATAAGGCTTTAACTCTGCTGTTAGTGAAATGGTGAAACATCCATGGAGGATTTATAAAACACTTCCTCTTTGAACCCCTCCCTTGTGTCTTTTCAGACAAAGTTAATGTTAAAGGGATTAGGTGAGAACCTGGAACATGAGCAAAAGGAAGGACAGGATGAACAGAGCAAGGGACAGAAGTCTGATTTATAAACTGGAAAGGCAGAGAATAATTACTAGCAGAAATCTACTTCAGGTTAACTGGGTCAGCTACCCACATAAGAAATGCAATGGACTTTCAGTACTTAAAGGGGACTTAGAAGAAAGCTGGAGATAAAATTTTTAACAGGACATGTGATAGGACAAGGGGGAATGGTTTCAAAGTGAAAGAGGATTGCTTTAGACTATTTTTTGCAATGAGAGTGGTGAAACACTGGAACAGGTTGCCCAGAGAAGTTGTAGATGCCTCAACCCTGAAAACATTCAAGGTCAGATTAGGTGGGGGTCTGAGCAACTTGATCTAGTTAAAGATGTTGCTGCTTATTGCAGGGTGCTTGGACTAGATGACCCTTAATAGTCCCTTCCAACCCAGACTATTCTATGATTCTATGATTTTGTGATTCTATTGTATTTCAGGCCACCATGTTGCCTAGCAAATGGTTATGTGACTGAGGTTGGTTGAGATGTCTGACAGTGCACTACTTGCAGTAACTACATTGGCTTGAGGGTGTTATTATTCATCCAATAACTTATCTTCAAGGAAAAAATGGGGGTATTGCTTATCCGATTTTTGAGGCATCTGTATTCAGTAGAAATTGTCTCCATTGTTTGGACTGTCCTAGGATTGAATCTTCACCTAAAAGGAGATTTGGTCCATAGTGAAGCAGCTGGGCTCTGTGTCAGTAAAATGTACCAGCTTTGGGTTCCTCTTGCACTATGTTTCCAGGAGTTTAAATAGGAAAAACCATTCTCATTCCAAACTAAGCATGTACACAAATGAAAAGTATATATTTTTACTTATCTATTTGACTGTACTAGCATTGTTAGTGACAATAATGTCCATTGTAAGTAATAGTTATTCAACATAAATCTGAAGACTGAGCATTGCCCAGTAGTATTGGACCAGCTTTTATTCCTCACCCTGCTGTAAGGAAAAAGGCACATGCCTTGTCTTTGACATGGCCTTGGTTTTGAAATGATTACTCCTGTCTGAGAAACACTTGGTGCTGTGAATGAGACTGGGTCATTTCTTTCTTCTATCAAGACAGTTCATAGCACGATTTTCTGAGGTGTCTAATTTCTTGAAAAAAAAATTAATTCTGCTTTTTGTGGTGTTCTGGGGAAATCTGCAGTGTGTTAAACTTCCCCACAATTCCAACTGGTGGCAGTAGCAACCTTGATGGTTCTCATTGGGTAGACTTATGCAGGAAATTGGTAGGTTATTTTACAGATGACCTCCACTGAGATTTTGGAATTTGAAATGATTCTTCAGATCCCACTGTGGCTCATTCTTTACTTGGCAGTTGAAAAGATTCTGTAGATGTCCATGTAGAGTCCAGGAGCTGTAGTTGCCTTCCTCCTGCACCCCAGTTAGTCTTGCCTTTCACAGTCTGAACAATTACTGGCTAGTAGCCACCACTGTGTCTCATGATGCCATGGAGTTATAACAGCTCCCACCTGTTAAGCACCCTGCTTACCTGTCCACATCTAAGCCATCTGGCTAGGCAAAGCTGAAAAGTCAGGAGGTCAGCATGGGGGTTCAAATTACTCTTACTGAGGCTTTGGAGCCTCTCAGGTCCCAGCTGTCTGGGATCTCAGCCAGTGCAGAACCCCTGCGGGAGCTTTCTGCCCAGTGCAAAAGCCAAAGGCAGAAACTTGCTGTGTCCTGACTGATCTCCTGATAATTCAAAAGGTAGATGAAAACACCAAATTACTTGTATATAGAAAAGAATAAAACCCATTGGTTTCTAGATTAGTCATTGCTCATGGGAGGTCTGACTCATGAACACTTAAGGCTTGGGGATGGTAATACTGCAGTCAGTGTGCTTTCTATTTCATACATAAAACCTGTATTCATGCAAAGTGATCATTGTAAAGTTACCCAGCTTGAAGTCCAAATTCAGAGTCACAGTTGAAAGCTCAGCTTGAACACTGGCAATTGTGTTGTGCCTTTAAATGAAGTGTTAAAGATTA